>NC_054574.1:2108054-2249704 GCF_017654505.1 Polyodon spathula | reverse complement strand
AAAGTAGAATGTAGGCTATGTGTTTTACTTGCAGCCACTGTACACTGTAACATTTTCTATATAAATTTAAAAAGGATTTATTTTTGCAAAGTGTGTGCAGTATATATAAGGTGCTGTAAAGTAACATAACGTATCAATGCAGCAACATGATCTGTTTTGTGTTTATTGTGTACTAAGTAGGCTATGGTATAAAAGTAAATGCGCTCAAATTATGTAGTTTCAGTTTAAATTAATCTTTTATTATTTTTTGCATTGTACTGAACTATTAAAAAATACGAGAATATCCAGACATGTCTTTACTGCTGTGTGTGCTAAGACTATTCATGGCTAAATCCATTCTTTGACAACTTGTCATAAATCCAAATGTATTTCTGCCTTATGAAGTTTGGGGTCAGATTTTTTCCTCTTTATCATGCATTCTAAACTTGCTGTCTCGAGTAACTTTATTTTATTCATGACCCCTTGTAATTACCACAGATGTGCAATTATTATCCCAAACTATTAGAATAGAACAAGAACCAACGACCGGGTCCTCCCTGTCACATATCTCAATGATAATCAACCTACTGAATGCACTCACATAAAAAAATGGAAGTAGCTGAGGAAGCAGGTTGGTTTTTTTTTGGTTGTGTAGAAAACTTGAATCCAGTGAAGGCATTGCCCAGCCTGGAAACTTTATTTTTGTGAGTTTTGTTTTTGCTTTATTTGTGTTTGAGTATTTGTTATTTTGCCCGTGTTTTTTATTTTTGTGTTTATTTATAATAAAAAGTTATTTTTTTTGAACTGCAGTCACAAGTGGGCCTACATAGGATTCCATACACATGGAAAAATATGAATGTGTCAATAGACATGTTCCTTTCTGTAAACATATGGCAGCTCCATTAAAGGTGACACAACCTCCACAGAAGGAGAAAGAGAGTTATGCAATATTTAAATTGTTTGGTAACATGTTATATTAATGTGTGCTTATTAATGTTTTATAAACATATACAAGTAATATATGCCTAATAATTATGTTATAGAGTGTTATGTGTGCTTAGATAGTTTATAACCATGCACATAGTAATATATGCCTAATAATTATGTTATAGAGTGTTATTAAAGCATTAGAGATGGTTTATAACCATGCAATAGCAAGACAGAATTACAGTTTTATAAGGGGACCGTTTTTAGCCACCTATTGTACTTTGGGATGTTTAACCCTTTGCAGTCCATTTATTCAGCGCTTGTCAGGCTCTTCAGGTCCAATTTATTTTCACACGCTGTTTAAATTTTTTTTTTTTCAGGATAAAACAGGTTTAAAAGGCATTGACTCGCAAAGGGACACTCAGTACTGTATCTCCAGCCAAGCCCCACCCCTTGTTCGCTGTATTTTTCACATACCTCTTTATAGATGTGCATACTGAAAAATCCTCTCCTGATCACTTGTTTTATCACCAAACTCCTCAATAATGAGATCCAAGTCATTATTTTATTCCTATAACATCTCAAAAAGCTCTACAAATGTCTGTGATATTTGAGTGCTGGATGCAGAAGCAGCTATCTCCTTTGTATATGACTGTGTTATCTCTGTAGTGCATGGGGCTATGAGATTTTTTTTTAAAGTTTTATTTTATTCTGCACAACGTTCTATTGTGATGAATAAAATAAAGATCATACAATATTCATGTTGGATATTTCATTAGCAGCAATCCATATTATCTTTTGCCTCAGTTTCTTAGGCAATAGCTCTATCTGTTTAATATATTTCTGCAGAGATGGTTTGCATTCTGTAATTCAACTACAGATGTTTTTACTTCATCTGAGTCCAGGCAGACATTGCACGGACATGGTGGGTATGATGTGGGTATGTGGTGTAATGTTTCATTTTTCCTGAAGACTGCCTGCCAAGCCTTATCTATGTTAGTAAGATTAAATGAACCCCAACGTTTTGCTCTTGGTTCAAGATATTTTTAACTACAATTTGCCCAATGTTGGTTTTGTATCTGGGATACAACTGCTAAAGATCTGTTCAACAGATTCAACTGTAAGGGTATCCAGAATAAAATAGATTACGAGATCTCAGCCAGCATGCCCCCAGCATACAAACACAGGACAGTATACATACGAGAACATGCCATTTGGCCCATCAGTGCTGGTCCAGCTCTTAGTTACTCATTGATTTCATTGACTCCCAACATTTCAAGTCGGGTCTGCTGCTCTTAAAGTATTGCTTATGGTTAACTAGATCAACTCCTTTTCATTAATCCCCCTACTTCTTTTTTGAAGCAAAATCAGTCTCCTCAACTTTTTTTCATAGCTCCTTTCTTTAAGCCTAGTTGATCAGTCTGGTTTCTCTTTATTGGGCACAGTGTTCTGAGTAAAAGGGGGTAGATGAATTACTTTTCACTTTCCTTGGAGTCAAAGATGTTGCTTCCCAAACTGCTCTGACTCTATTAAGCAAAGCGATGGTTCTGGCAGGGAACTCACTTTAACCTTCGATCACATCATGTAAACATATTTTAGGCGCTTCTAATACCAGATCAAATGGTCAATCGAATAACTAGTATCTTATTTGTCTTTCGATAAATAATACGTCCAATGATCGGCAAGGAAGGGATTTATATCTTACATCAATCCATTACATCCCTACTGTGCACAAGACTTTGGCTCCTCCTGCTTTTTGGCTTTGTCTAACGGGAGGGCAGCTATCCCACCCCCCCATGTACATGGCTTCCCTATGTCAGCCTCTCCACTTATCTACAAACTTATTTATGGGCAGGAGTACCTCGAAAGGTGAGGCCAAAGACCAAAGAATGTAATCATCAGAACAAATTATACTATGAAAGAGATGATTTAGTCTGTGATGAACAGTGTTGTGAAAATGCTTTGGATACTAAGAAGCTAGTTACATTTGAGGGGGCCTTTATATTGCACTTTGTTGATAGCACTTTTTGCAGGAAAGAACAGGTCCCTTGCCTGTAATCTATTTTGAGAGTCAAGTACGATAGTATTCTCGTATTGGCTGATTTTAACCTTCATGTTGACATTGATTCTGATTCTGGGAATTTCTGAGGCTACAGGATTCCTTGGATTGTATCTTTTATGTAAAAGTTCCTACACATAATCATGGCGATACTTTAGCTCTGGTAATTTCTCGTGGTTCAGCTGTTAGAAATGTCATAATGATAGATCTCACTATTTCTGATCATCTTGCCATTGTTTTCAAGGTTAATCTGCGAATATCTACATTGATTGTGAACTGTACAATTAGAACTTGGTTAATTTTCTGATGTATTGAGCTCATTGCCACTCCCTGATTCCTTATCAGTAGACGAGTTGGTTAATACCTACAGCACCTCATCGACCAGTTTCATAGATACTGTAGCACCAGTTAAAACCGGGAGAGTCACCATGGGTTAATGATATAGCTTGTAAACTGAAAGATGAGGGTCAGAAAGAATCAGAATTGCAGGTTCATTACATTGAATAGAAGGGTCATCTGGTTAATTATAGGAAGGCCCTGGTGCTGGCTAGATCATATTATTTTAATTTAATTGTACCAAATAAAAATAATTGTAGATTTACTTTTGCTACCCTAGACAAATTAATGAATCCCCCCTTAATAGTACCACCCTTGACATTGGATTCTTTCTTATCTGCAACAACTTTTTAAACTTTAAAAAATACTGGACATCAGAAATCAGATTACACAGACACTTTCTATTGAGAGGATTCTAGCGCTATATTACAAATTAGAACTGTTAAGGCTACTATGGAGGTTTTTTCAATAATTAATTTACAAGAACTGACAGCACTATGAGCGCTACCGCATGCTCTCTTGATTCTATTCCTACAAAACTTTTAAAAGATGTTTCTGGTGCTGTTAATATTAAGCACATTTCTTAGGGACTGCTTCCATCTGCCAGCAAAAAACAAAACTGCAGACTATTCCTACGGGAGTGACAAATTTGGACTCGCTTGTGCTCCATGTGGAAATCGAAGGATAAGGGTGCTTATCCTAGAAAAGAAATGGGGGAGGTCATCTTTGATCTATTTTAGTATTACCGCAAGGAGGTTGTCTTGGGGGAGTGTGACAGAAATACAATGAACCTTGGATGTAAATCTCCCTCCCGACCTGTGAGTGCGCTACGCAAGGACGGAGTTCTTTGGATAGGCTGGTTTGACTGTTCTTTCCCCGGGTCGGGAAGTCGGTCAGTCTGAAAAAAGGCGAGAATCTGTTGCAAGAACGTATCGACCTGGAAGGGAAACAATGTAGCAGCTGCAGATTGTAAAGGCAGCTGCATTATTTTACCAAGGGGTCATGTGTGATAGCATATAACAGAGAATCATAATCTGTTCCTTCGTTTTTGGTTATTAATAAGTGACCCGGAAGGACCTGTATTTGTGTGCTGGATAATCGTGAGTGTTTGTTTTGTTCTGTCTATTGTTAATTGTAATCACTAGACGGCTAACAAGTTCGCCAGAGGCCAGCACAAACCCAGGACAGCACTTCACTTGTATCACTGTAAACTATATTGTACCACGATCACTAATTCACACACTAAACAGACTTGTGCATGTGTTTTGTGTTTAATGTGGGGATACAATAACAGGACTGTTATTTTGGGACGAGCCCAGGTATTATAAATGTAAGTAATACACGCTGCTGTATTACTTACCAGCATTATTATTTACTGTTTGTTTCACTGTCATGCACTGGACATAAGCAAATAAAATAAACAAACCTTTTTCACCTGGATTACAATTGTCTGTCTATTCTTTGATCACCTGCACCTGTACACTATTAACCACTTTGCCACCGGCACTCCCTATGATCTTCATATATTTCTTGTCAGTAAGCAGAAAATGAAGTGTTTTGCAATATCTATTACAAAGGACAGTACTTGCTGATTGTGATGATGCCCTTATACCTCACCTCACCTCATATGATAGACAGGAACTCAGAATAATATAAAACACAATTCAAAAGTAGCATACATTTTTATTTTAAATGCTTCATTGCGTTATGACAAACTCAATGCGAAAAATAGCACTTTCCTTCTGTATATATATATATATATATATATATATATATATATATATATATATATATATATATATATATATATATATAAAAAAATCCTTTTAATGTTAGTGCACATCACACATGCAGATAATGGTGGTTTTATTTATGCCCACTTAGCAGAAATTAAATACCTAAATCTAAATTGACTAAAAACAAAACTTTTGAAACCAGTATATGTGTTTTTAGACATCTTCTTTGTCTTCCTGGTCGGTAGGTGGTCCAGCACCTCTTAGAAGAGCTTTATGGAGGCGCATGTGAAACGCATGTGTGTGCTTTTTTATTTTATTAACGCTATACCACTAAATATGTGTTTTCCCTTTTGCTTACACAGATAGAAAACTTAAATAAATATGTAAATATGACATTATTACTTTAGATTTTGACATATAGTGTGTGTTTGCTATGATAATTCAAACAACATATCGCTGTTCTGTGATCATTTAAAAGCTAAATCCACCTCTGCAGTAGGATCACAATAATCCTGGTATTTTGGATCAAAGTAATCCTGATATCCTCTTTAAATTCTGAAAAACCCAATTGCAGCATTTAATCGTGATTTAAAAGTGTGATTGGATTACCAAAACGAAATCAGGATCACAGTAATCCTGATCGCATTTCGAAAAACCCAATTGCACAATATAATCCAGATCAAACATAGAAATCTGATTACCAACATTCTGAAAACTTTGTAAATTCATTATTTCAGACATCTCAGATCAGATAAAAACAGTTTTTAGGTTTGTGTTTTTTTAAATATAGGCAGTATGTTCCCATTCGTGTGATGATGCCTTTTAGGCTAATCAGTGTTCTTATATTTCTACACTTTACCTCTCTGCTATCTCACAGTGTAAATTATTAACACACACATGTGTGTAAAAGGTTGTTGTTTTACCTCCTTACAAAAAATGTGTTTTTCCACTATATTAATAATGCAACTAAAATCTGATTTAAAGATAAGAACACTGTAAATATTCCAATGTGTACTAACATTCGAATACAAATTACAGAAGATACCACACAAGAGAAACTCCGTGAAGTCTTACAATGGAATAAGGGTTATGATTCATTTTGTAGATGACGGAGGAAAACAATAACAGCAACTCTTTTCTGAAGCAAGTCCAAAGGCAAATTACAATTTCTCAGGGGAATACAATCAAGCAGTCGTTCTAAACCGTCAAACTCTATATAACTTCGAAAAAATCACCTTAAAAGCACCTTAAAGAGTGAGTAGAGAGGTTCAGATAAACACATCCCCACGTGCTGCTACAACTGTTTAAATAACGCACCTGTCATTTTTCTTTTCATTGTTAACATCCTGGCAACTTTTTACACTATAACTTTAAAGTCTGTTTCAAAGCTCTTTTCAAAATACACTGATAGTGTAAAGATTATTGCCCACATTGTCAAACAGGTAACACAGCAATAATAATCCGTAATGTGGTACAACCAGAAAAGCCAGAGCACTTGTTTTTTTGTTTGTGTATTTTTAAATAAAATACCAAAATAAAATGTTTATAGCTAATAAATAAGTGGTGGATCATATTTTTGCACATACCTACGTTTCATTATGACGAATACAAGAGTTTACATACCATTCGGGTGTCTAACTTTTCATGTTATTTTTGTCATGCAAAGTGAGTGAGTGAGTGAGTTTCATTGTGACGCACTACTGCAAACTCTATTTACAAATGTTGATATTCACATGATACCAAATATTGTAAAATGGAAGTAAACTTTGATGTAAATGTTGGCATGAATGGGGTGTGAAGAAAGCACCTCTCTATACTCAGCTCACCTGTCTGCAGAATGGACCTCTTTACATCCAGCTCACCTGTCTGAAGAATGCACCTCTCTACACCCAGCTCACCTGTCTGAAGAATGCACCTCTCTACACCCAGCTCATCTGTCTGAAGAATGGACCTCTCTACACCCAGCTCATCTGTCTGAAGAATGCACCTCTCTACACCCAGCTCATCTGTCTGAAGAATGGACCTCTCTACACCCAGCTCACCTGTCTGAAGAATGCACCTCTCTACACCCAGCTCATCTGTCTGAAGAATGGACCTCTCTACACCCAGCTCACCTGTCTGAAGAATGGACCTCTCTACACCCAGCTCACTCACTCTGTCTGAAGAATGAAGAACCTCTCTACACCCAGCTCACCTGTCTGAAGAACGCACCTCTCTATACTCAGCTCACCTGTCTGAAGAATGCACCTCTCTACACCCAGCTCACCTGTCTGAAGAATGCACCTCTCTACACCCAGCTCACCTGTCTGAAGAATGCACCTCTCTACACCCAGCTCACCTGTCTGAAGAATGCACCTCTCTACACCCAGCTCACCTGTCTGAAGAATGCACCTCTCTACACCCAGCTCATATGTCTGAAGGAACGAGCTTTGTGCTGCCAGATTACCATACAGTACCTTCAAATGTAATGACGTCAGCAAGAGATGTCATGTACAATATAGCTTTTGTCTAAGGTCCCGATTAATGAGACTGCCAATGTCCTGGCCTGGCTGCAGGGTACACCCAATCACTTTGAAACCACAGCATATCAGGACTTGTACACTGATGTGACAGGGGTACACAGATGGGAGGAGAGCACACTGACAAGTAATGACCACTGTGCACTGAACCATACAGCTATTATGAGGTAACCTCCAGGGCATGTTTCACTGGAACAACCTGTCGTGCATTCATCCTAAATGTTGAGGTCATGCAATCAAAACTAAGGTCAAGGACACCTCAGATCCTTCTTTCTGGCATCATAGTAGGAACTTCAAGGGCAAGGGAATAAAACCCAGGGTTATATTTACTCACTTGTTTACCCCTTTTAAGTTACTGTAACAGAATAATTGCATAACTCTTAATATGCACATCCATTCATTATTTTTCAAATGTGCAGTTTTGAAAGAAACACTTCGTATTTTAATTTTAAACCACTTCGTACTACACTAGGTTAAAGAAAGGTCTAAGCAAAAATGTGCAGCGATGCGACAAAATGAGTAGAACCCATACTTTTGATAAGTATCTTTCAAAACACAAGCAACACGTCAGGCGACACAGGGGTGACATGTCAAGCTATGCAGGGACGACACCTGGGCGACGCTGGAGCGACATGAAATGAATAGGATTGAACCCTATTTTTAGCGATTTTGTCATGCGACTACAAGGAATAGACCAATCAGATAACAGCTTCAATGCACATGGTCCAGCAGGGTGAAGCACTATCCAAATTGACGGAGGAAAAAATAATGCTTGCCATGGAAAAATGCCCTGAGTTTCATCAAAGATCATCGCAATTACAAACATACAGGTTTAAGGAATTATATTGGAGCCCATTTCGAAGGAACTGGATAAGTCTGGTATGGGTTATTTACTGCAATATATGTTGAAACACTGTCAGAGAAGGCACTCTTAATTATTACATCATGTTGATGAATATGCACAAGTCTTGATCATAGTTTTGTCAGTAGCAATTTGTATAGTTTTATAGATCTGGCAGTTTTCCAATCTGTCACATCACCTGTGTGTCACTTCAGGAGTGTATGGTCATGTCGCTGCAAAAGTGTCTTGTCGCCCAATGAGAAATGGCATCCCTTCTGTTGTGTGGTCGGCCTTTCTTCTCAGGAGATATGCTAACGTTTCACTTCCCAGACCATTTCACCTCAGCTGTTTCATCAGGGTCGATGTTACTGGCTGCAAAACATGTCCGTCCATATGGGAAGCAGCTCAACAGGAGAATGTCACCCACCAGGAGACCAAGGAAGTGCAAGAATACCAGAAAGCTAGTCTTGCAGAGACTCCTTTAACCCAGCATAGTCCCACACTAAAAGTAAAATATATGTTGTTACTTCAGCCACTTTAGGGTCCTCTTCATATCCTAGCAACTGTTTACCTAACTTTCATATTTTAACATTAAGGTCTTGTGACATCATGCATGTTTCTGGTGCTGTCTTTGATCAGGGTCTTGTGACATCATGCACGTTTCTGGTGCTGTCTTTGATCAGGGTCTTGTGACATCATGCACGTTTCCGGTACTGTCTTTAATCAGGGTCTTGTGACATCATGCATGTTTCTGGTACTGTCTTTGATCAGGGTTGTTTCCTGGCCTTTTCAGTGTAGAACTTTTGGTTACAAGTTATAACCAGTGTTACTTGAACAAAAGTGTAACTAGTTACAGTATCTTATTACTCATAGTTATTTCTCAGACACAGTTTTACAGAGATTTTTTTGGTTTGGTCTGGCAGCACCTCGAATTATTCTTTGAATATCCAGTTCTCTAACCCATGCGTTTCCTTCTCTGATGCCATTTGTAAATTCTGGTCACCACATTTCCAAAAAGAGACCAACGAAGAGCAACCAGACTAATCCCTAGGCTTAAAGGAAGGCGCTAAAGGTTTAGAGAACTCAATTTATTTCTTTTATGAAAGTTTACCCTGCTAAATTTCCACAGTATTTTACAGTTTCCCTATGCTTTCCTCATGGTTATGCTATGCATTTACAATAATTGACCATGGTTTGCCATGTGTTTAAATGTGCTCTTTGGTCATTTATTTCAAGGAAAGGCGTGTTAGATGTCCTTTGCTTTGAAAAATTAATTCTATCCTTCAGACGGTGGCAGAATGAACATGACCACAGATTGGAGCTGAGAGAGTGCCTTTAGGCACATCATTTAGAGCTGTGCTAAGCTCCAGCAAACACAGCAACTACCTGCTTATTAACTGATTTTAATAAGGCTGCTTTTCTGTCCAACTCTGTAAGTATTGTATTGAGTCTCTGCAACACATGCAGAGTGCACTGTAGTACGAGTGAGGCTGCCTTTGTGACAACCAGGGAGATATCTGTCTATTACATACCTTCTGTTTTGCTATATCTCTGTCTCAATTCATCACGGTCAAGCCTCAGTGCCATTGTCCTCTAATCACAACTCCCGAGTTGTCATCCGGCAGTTTTAATACTGTAAGTACTAAAACAGCTCTTAACTACAGTTTTGTCATTCTCAGTGCTACAATATTGTTTGTACATGAGGCTGAAGGAAATTGGGTTATATTTTAAAGATCTAAACCATGGCACTCTTTAACTGCTTTATCCTGAATATACAATTGTGGCAGGCTGGTGAGTGGATAGAGGCCCAGAGAGACTGCAGTTCAAAAAATCCTAATTTTACTATAAATAAACACAAAAATAAAGTGCACAAGGGCAAAATAAAGATCTTTAAACACAAATAGAAAGATAGCAAAACAAAACTTACAAAAATAAGGTTTCCAGGCTGGGCAAAGCCTTCACTGGATTTAACAAAATTTCAACCACAAAAACCAACAACCTGCTTCCTCAGCTCCCTCCTCTCTAATGAGAAGCAGCGGCCTCCTTTTATGTCAGGTGGCTGGGCGTTGATTGATTGTTAATTAAACTAATCATCTAATCAACCCCAGCCACCTGAACACAATGAACCCAGGCAGGTAGGGGAATTTAACCCCATCCCTGCCAATTTAAAAAGGGCAGAGCTTTGCTCTGCCACACACCTCCCCCCATGTACAACGTACACCGACCGCAATCGGCCAACTCCTGAGCTGTTGTGAGGATTTGTTGCGGTGGGGGAGAGCAGTGGTCATTTTACACCGATGCTGGAACAGATAGTAGGAGCAGTAAAGCAGAGACAACAATAGAGAACGACAGAGAACACACATAGTATTACATTATACAGGCAAGAAGTGGAATATCAGGAATATAAAGTATCCCTTTATATCTATATTCAGCTCTTGTGCTGTAACGTTCAAGGTCAATAGGACTGGAGGCATTGTAGACAGCTGCTACCTGTCATCTCCTGTTTTTTAGCAGAGTAAACTGTGATGGGTGTGTATTCTCAGAACACCCTGACTCTTCTGATTATACAGGACAAGCCTTTCATTATGCAAAAAATTATTAAGGGGGAAGTCTCACTGTGTCTTTTTTAAGATCAGTTCTATGGAACACGTTCGATTGTAATCTGAAATGCCTGAACTGCGTGCTTGCCTTTTTATTCACTCTTGCTATCCACACGTCTTGACATCTGTGCTGCAGGTACCTGGCATGTTGTGCCATTGAGCTCTCTGTCTGTCACTAGCTGTTTGCCACCACAGCGGTCTCCTTTGCTGAACCCTTTCCTTTTGCCATTGCTGATCCACTCTGATGGCTCTAGGTGCAGCTTATCCAACAAGACTGTTCTTGCTACTGTGGTACCTGCAGGGATCACATGTAATTCAGGGGTTAAAATCAATCAGGTGGACAGGTCCTAAAAAGGGGCCAGGCACTGTAGTTAACATTTACTATTTAAGCATCCTTGAAGGGAGACCTTTTGTGAGTTTACAAACTCACCACTGCACGGACTACTATTGATATCTCATTAACCATTTATATGTGGACAAAATCCTTTCACTTTGACGTGTGATGCTATATTGGGGTCCTATGACTTTTTGGTTTCCAGATGATAAAGACCTAAAGAGATATTGCCTTCATACTGATACACAGTTGTATTCTGGGATTCCCTAGGTCAAGTTGGATCATGGGTACCTCGCAAGAAAAATTAACCCTTTCCTGACAGTTTTGCGCTGGCTACTGATTGTTTTTATTTTCACTTTATTTTCAAGTTATGGAAAGTAATTACATTTTGGAACAGCCATTCTTGTGAGATAAATATTTCAGTGTCAATTAACTTGGAGGTTACTGGAGTGTAATTAAACTGTAAAGCACAGTGCTGAAAAGTAATTGAAATGCATTGTTATTATGAATCCAAACGCATTTTAATTATAGCAAGGTTTTTTGAGAGAGAATATTGATGGTCTCATTTTTCATGGCTTTGAAAATGTAGTCCACGATAAAGATCAATATGAGAAGACTATTATTATTAGGACTTATTTTAACTGTGTTGTAGAGCGTCACGTAGTTTAAGGCATGTAATGAATGCTTTGATCATTGCATTCCACATATATTTAGGAGATTTCTTTTTCCTTAATAGATCAAATTTGTTAAATTAAATTTGATTAATCCCTGATTCCTAAATTGGGAAAGAAGTGTATTCAAAACATGATGAAGGGCAAAAGAAAGTTGAAAAATAAATAAAACTACATTGTATGCTTTTCAAGTGTTTGTAGCTATTTATTTTCATAAATCTTGTCTTGAACACCCAGCTACTATGGTCTCCAATGTACACTTTGTACTCTACAGATACATACACTATCACACACACGCATGTATTTTCATTTTTAAAACATGGCATCTGCTACTCCAGGTAAAATACTTCTTTTTAGGTCATTACAGCAGTGTCTTTGGAGTAAAGCATCTTATTGGCTGCAAAGCGTGTCAGTCGTTAGAGGAAGCAGCGGGTTGGTTTCTGGACAGTAAAGAAAGCCTTGAAGGTGTGGGGACAATTTCACACTCTCAAAGTGCAAGACTATCTATAAACCAGGCCTGAAAACAGAGATTAGCCTAGTGCAGCACCACATACACCCCAGTGTAGCACCACATAATCCCTAGTGCAGCACCACATAATCCCTAGTGCAGCACCACATAAACCCTAGTGCAGCACCACATAAATGTTTTTAAATGTTTTACTATCTTTCTAAACTACACAGAACGATATAGTGTGTGGAAGATGTATTGAATTATTTAGTTCTCTTCAATCACTTTAAGTTATGAATTAAACCCTAGCCACGCTTCACTTTCTAAACAGCAACCCACTTCTTAAATAAAGTCCTCTTTTGGTATAACCTTCATCTCATGCAGGAACCTTTGAAAATCCCCCAAAGCTCCTTGCGTCCAGAAACGATGCCACTGTATAATGACAGTGGCTTGAAAACCATCAGGTGTACCTTATTCACAGATGTGAGCTTCTAATTGAAGTGACAGATGCCTTCCTTTTAGCTAATCCTGCAGGTGTATTTAACTACACTGAGTGCATATGGCTCACATATATCAGTGGCAGAATGACAGTCTCTTGAGGGACAAGCAGACAGCTGGCTTGCTATTAGCGGTCTACCTGTGTTTTTGCTTTACTCTGGTTGCATATTTATGAGTTTTAAAAACCCATTTAATGCGATAGCTAAACAGCGATATGGATTACTTGTTTGTTATTTATTTAGTTTTTGTTCTTTGGAAACAGGGAAGGTTAATTCATTTCTGTGTGTGTGTGTGTGTGTGTGTGTGTGTGTGTGTGTGTGTGTGTGTGTGTGTGTGTTTATTATTGAAAAGATTAAAGTGTTTATAGCTAACAAAATAAGGCACTTTCATTCTCTTATAGGCCTCTAATGAGCAGGTTGGAAAGAGACACACAGCACAGCTGCACTTTCACAAGTATCTGGAACACCGCTTCTCTCATTTTGATGAAACTGTGTCCACATTCTTTAGTTTTTGAGAGTAACGCAATATGGGGACATATGCAGGTACATCTGTTTAAAGATAAGTCATTCTGTGCTATTTATATACGTTTTCCGTAGCAAAAGCCAAGCAAAGTGTAATAAAGCAAGGTAAAGCACAGGTAAAATATAGGTACCGGTAAGCATTGTAAAGCCCAGTGAGTAATCTTTGGTAAATGTAAAGTATAACCACGGGAGAAGCATGAGAAAATTGTAAAATTACCGTGCAAATTTACACAGGTAAACTTTCATAAGGGGTCAGGGTCATGAAGGTTTTTGTAAATGTATAGTACAGAAGACGTACTGTAGTATATTTAAAATACATTTTATTAAGCATAATTGTTGTATTGTATCAGCACTTTTGTGTTTTAAACCTTATTTTGCCAGGTAATTGATTACCTTCATGCGGTAGTATCTACACTAGGGCAGCCACTGCAGAGCTGAACTTTGTAAGAATACAAGCCATCTCAGCTCAGATTTAGACTGCAAACAGAACTAGACAGAAATGTGGCAAACAAAATGTAATATCAAAAGTAGGATCTAAATACCAAACGGGCTGTATAGAACAGAACAGGCCCACCAAGAGAAAGACCGTGGTATTGTAATAGACTCATCGCTGCCAGCAACCTGGCAGTGTGGGAGTGTGGGGAAGTCATTAAAAAGACAAACGGAAGGCTTTGAAATATATCCCAGAATACAAACCCAAGGAGGTTATGATGAGGTTGTATAACGCACTGGTGAGACTGGATTGTGTTCAATTCTGGTCCAATGAAGAGCAACCCGACTAATCCTAGAGCTTAAAAGAATAAGCTATGAAGATGAAGGAAATTAATTCATGTAACCTTATCTAAAGAAGAACTAGGGGGGACTTGATACAAAGAATGGCTTTTGATTGCTATGTAAGTCACTGAAAAATTAAAGAACTTTATCACAAATGAATACAGAGTGGCGACGTGCTGTGACAAAACTCTGTAGAGAACAAGAAATGTGTTTCTCGATCATATCTCACTGAAGAATTAAAACAAATTCTAGAGCCGTCCCATTTACAAACCCCCTGAAGAGTCTCTTCATCAGCAATAACAATATCAAGCCGTGAAAGATTTAATTCATCATCTACAGGACCAGCGGGGCCAGATCATAATGCCGTTTGTTTTGGGGGGTAATTTTCCAACCAGCCATTCATCATGCATGGCTTTTGTTGTAGTTTATCTAGCTCATCCAAGGGCTTCATATTTCATCTGGCACCATGCTTTAGCTGTGAGGCTGATCGTGAAGGGATATAAATTCAAGTTGTTACCGTTGATTAAGCAGATGCCCTGCCTGATTGTTGTGTATTCTTCAGGGTCATCGCACACAAGAACAGACACAGCTCTGCGGCTGTAGACTGGGCTTGTACTGAAACAGCATTGACAATACATATTAGCAAATGGTCTGACTAAAGGAATGCAAGTGGCTGTATTTTGTGTGCATTTGGAGGTTTTTGATTAGTTCACTGGGTAATTGGGTTTTGTTTGTAAAAATGTCACCATTGAATTATACAAAATTGGAACCAAGCTACAATCTGTGTTAATGTGCTTTGACCTGAGCTCAGAAGCTGTAGCCACAGACTGTTGTATATGTATGTAATACTGGCTGAATCCATGTGACAGAAATACAATGAATCTTGGTTGTAAATCTCCCTCCCGACCTGTGAGGGCGCTAAGCAGCGAGAACAGAGTTCTTTGGACAGGCTGGCCTGACAGTTCTTTCCCAGGGTTGGGAAATCAGTCAGTCTGGAAGGCAGCGAGACTCTGTTGCAAGAGCGTATTGACCCGGAAGGGAAACGATGTAGCAGCTTCAGATTGTAGAGACAACTGCACTTGTTTACCAAGGGGTCATGCGTGATAGCATAAAAGGGGACCTTCGCTTGGTTTTGTAATTTAAAACTAGAAGGACTGTGAGAGACCCCAGTGAAAAGTGAATTGCAATCGTGAGTGTTTTGTTTGTTTTTGTGTTGTTAATAATTGTCTAGTTTTTGAACCACCATATGGCTAACACGTATCTGGAGCTGTCGCCTTGGGCCAGCACAAAGCCGGAACAACACTACACCACAGTCACAAAATAACCTGTTATCACCCATCACGAGCACTACTGCATGCACCCAGGACTGGTGACCGTGTTAAGTATTAGTATTTGTGTTTATTATTTGGACTGCAACCCATTATTATTTCCTCAGTGCACTACACATTGTTGTGTATTGCCGGGGTTTATTATTTGGTCACCAGACCTGGAGTCAAAATAAATAAAGCGCCTTTTCCAAACAGAATTACAGTTTCAGTCTGTTTCTTTCCTGCACTGCATCACCTATGCACCTGTATCCACTGAACTACCTAAACAATCCATCAAAGGACCCAATTCACAAACTTTTTCTTGGTTTTTGTACCATTTCTGACTTAATATCAGTGATATTAGAAAATGGATTGGAGAGTTCCTTTGACCTGGTTAGTCAATACGAGGGCTTTAATCTCTGGTAAAGAACCTCGAATTTTATCTTTCAAACTGTGTTCCAAATCAATCCACTGGAAAATTTGTGAGTACAGTATTTGTGTGCTTTATCTTTTTCTGCTTGATGAAAGACAATCTCTGTTCTTGTGCACGCCCTCTGAATGTTGTGTATAAATGTAGACTAATTCTGCTTCCTCGCTGTGCTATCATTCTGTTTCAATTTAGTATATCAGATAAAGTAAAAAATAAATAGAAAATGAGAATAGTGTTTACTGTCAGCATCAACACAGTAAGAACAATAGCAGCTAGTCTCCGGTTTGAATGACGAGTTGAAAAAATCAATCAGCTGGATGCAGTCTAATTACGTTCAGTAACTTTATTTCAGCATATCACACTGCACAGTAAGAACACATGCACGGTGCTCTCTTCTCTAACAAAGCCAGCAGCTTAGACGTGAATTTGAATCTGATACCAGACGATCACATGCAGTGTCTGTTGAGGCAAAGGTTTTATCGTTAAGTTTAACTAGCGTTTACAGTGCTGCATTTTCTATGCTTTTTATGGCATGTTTTAACAGTGTATGTTATTTCCTATTACAATTATTATAATTATTAAGAGTCATACACCCTGATAAAGGTTTATGTTGCAATGAGAGATTCTGTTGAGTAGACTACACGTGTAAAACAGAGCATACAGAATGATCAAATAAACAGGCTGCATTAAGATGCCCAGTCCATCATTTATTGGCTTTAAATTTAATACACATGTAGTAGTGGGTAACCCTGTAGGCATCAGAACAAAAATAGCTGCATGTAGTTAGACTCAACCTTGGGTTACATATTATAATCCTGTAATATTCCCGTATTGCAAATACGCAATCCCAGTTTAGCCGCTGATTCACTGTGTGTGAGCCTGAGCAAGTCACTTAACCTCCTTGTGCTCCGTCTTTCAGATGAGACGTAAAACCGAGGTCCTATTGTAAGTGACTCTGCAGCAGCAGCGTAATTGCTCACCCCCTAGTCTCTGTAAGTCGCTTTGGACAAAAGCATCTGCAAAATTAATGAATGCTGTATCTGTGCCATCAATTCCTTTGATGCCATGTTGCTGCCATGTTCCATTTTCATAGTTGATTGATATGTGTTTGTTTTTCACTTTGTCAGTCTTTTTTTATAGTTTACTTGCAGTTCTTTGGTTTGACTGACAGCATTTATTTCCTGCAATACTGGTTTCTGAATGATGTCGCTTCTTAATTTGTTCCTTGACCTCCAAATATCCTTGTAATACTCGTTAATAATCTCTTCAACAAAACGCACCTCAGCTGTAGCAGCATGTATGTTTTAATGGGAGTGCTTGAAAGCCTGACTTAGACAAAACCATCTGGGCAGGGCACTAACACTGGTCTTGAAGAACATACCACACAATTAGACTACTGTATATATTAAAAATAATTTGGATTTGTTTTAGCGCCCCATCTAGGCAGTGTTATCTTGGTTCAGAAGCATTTTAATCTATTAAAATATATATGAAAATTCATATAATGCTAATATTTTTAAGATGTAGACTATAGAGACAGAGTAATGGTGTGGCACAGTTTTCAAGATGGTCCACATTAGTGCCTATTTTGTCTTGGGCTGGCTTTCACCCACTCCATGTTGTTTGAAAGTCATAGAAATTCAGAAAAAAAGTCACTCATGTAACAAACTTATATTAGAACATGAATGTTAAAATGTGCTCCCTTGTTTATCCATTTTTTAGTTGAAGCAAAGCCTTTTTTTTTTTTTATTTATTTTTATTTATTTATTTATTTAACTTGGAATCAGCAATTATTTGTTTCTTATTTTCTCCCCAATTTGGAAAGCCCAATTATTTTTATTTCAACCCAGCTCACCACTGCCACCCCCATGCTGACTCGGGAGAAACGAAGACGGACACATGCCATGCAGCCACTCCAGAGCTACAGCTACAGACCACACAGCTCTGGGAAACTTACAGACAGGCCAACATGCACCCTGGCTGACCTAAGCCCTCCCCACCCGGGCGATGCTCAGCCAATTGTGTGCCTCCCCCTGGGAACTCCCATCCAGGGTCGGCAGTGGAATAGCCTGGACTTGAATCGGTGACCTCCAGGCTACAGAGTGCCTTTACCAGATGCACCACTCAAGAGCCCCCTGCAAAGTGAAAGCAAAAGTAAAATTTGGAGTAGTGATAATAACATACCAGCAGTCTTAACTCCAGTTATACCACTGGTACGTGAATCAGGCCAAAAGTGTAGTAAGAACCAGTGCTATCTAGTGCACAACTAATGTGTCATCAATGCAAAAGCAAACTTGATCTACAGCAGCTGTCCACTAGATGAGCTTGTGTTACACATGTCTAAAAAAATTCAAGTGTGTTGGTGCTACCCAATGTAATCACTCTTTCTGATACATACTATGCTCATTCTGAGATGTATCTCCAGTAAGGTCATTGACACTTTGAAAAGTGCTTTGAGAATTTTGCCAACTACGTGATCTGTAACGCTGTGGCCACATAAACGGTTTGCTAACTAGTTATTGATTGTATGTAACTGTGTCATTGAGTGACTATTTTATTTGCCGTTTCACACAGAAATGTTAATTATACAATTTTTGTTGACTTGTACTGTTTACAGTTTTTATCTTTCCCTTAATTTTTTATGCCGTTTGCTATCGTTCTAAGTTGTGTGTGCCATTCCTCAAATATATTTCCTTTGTGCTGGGACAGTGCTTTGAACTTTGAAAAGCCCAGCTGTATTGAAGTTGCTGAAACTTTACATTTCCCTTGCACTTACAACTCTCTACTGAAGCTTTATTTGAGTATCACTATCAATTTAAATAGTGTAATCATAACACTGTGCTTTTCAATCAGATTCACTGCCCAGTCTGCAGTGTACTTGTTTGATCGGCTAAGAGAATGGTTAACAGCATTTGATTATTATTAGATTAGAACTACTACTTACTTCTGACATTACATCTTTTATATTTGAGTCATGTTTTGTTGTCCCATCCGGTACACTACATACTGAATAAACATGCAGCGGGAGACTTGGACTTTTCTCTTTGGTTTTAACACACTGACTAGATAAAGTGACTAAAATTCCTGGATAAAAAAACAGCGGCATGGTGTGCAGGGTAAGTCATTCAGTCAGGAGAGTGCAGGTTTATGTCCTAGCTGTGCCAAGCTGCTGGTCTTTGCTGGGGATTCAAGAGGGAGCATCGCATTGGCTCTGGCGCTCCTGTGGGTTAAGTGATTGGCAGGAGCTTTCTCCTCATCGCGCTACAGCAGATCCTGAGAGCCAGGTGTTCAGTGTGCTAAAAGCAGACACTGTTGTCAATCTCCTTAGTGTAAGGCAATTGGCTTGGGATTGGAGGACGCCCACTAACCTTCAGATGCCTGAGCTGTTGTAGATGTTGACGTGGGGAACAGAATTGGATATTATAAATTTTTTACACTGAAAAGTTGAAATCGTTACTGCAAGTGAATCTGGCTGCATGCTGCAGGAACTCATCTCTGCTCCCTTTGTGCAGCCCTGCTTTTCTCAGCTTTGCAGGAACAGCAGCCCTCCAGCTTCATTAGCATTCCCAGGAGGTTGCCTGTGGGAGACAGAGACACTTCCCCTGAATCCTTTCACAAACATCTCAAAGAGGAGGCCCATCCCTCAGCCTTGCTGCTCCCCCGCCACGGCCACTAATTGACTCCTTGTTTTGTGAAATGGCAAATTTATCAGCTGGCAGCTCAGCCCTATGCATCAAATTGGAGCATTAACTGATATCCATGTCAACCGACACACAGAGGGAAGTGTTGTCTGATAAGAATGCAAAGGAAAGGAAATCTGGGCCTGGACTCAGATGTACAAGTGTTTATCTGACTGCTGAACTGCTCCCAGCATTGCCTTCCACACCGCAGTCTAGTTCTTACTCTGACCCCTGCGCTACTCAAACCCACTATCTTACTCACTGCAACCCAGCACTTTATCTAACCACTGAGCTACTCAAACACACTGCCTTACTCACTGCAACCTAGCACATCACTAACTACTGAACTGCTCAAACCCATTGCCTTCCACACTGCAGCTCAGCACTATTTCAAATCACTGAGCAATCAAAAAATGTGTTATTCCCTTCGCTTGATTGCTAAAACTACCTTTGTTATCCAAGTACTGAAACATGAATTGATGTATAATGAGTGACCCCTTGTAAAAGTTTAACAGTGTAAATATGCAATGTTGCAGTTTTCCCACGCTTATATTTTGCTTTTTTTTTTAAATATGCTTTACAGTACCTCTCTGGAGTTTACAATGTCTATGTTGTGCACCTAATATGACTACTTAGATTCTGGTATAGTAAGCAAACTTGTTAAATTTGCAGATGACACAAAAATAGGAGGAGTGGCAAACACAGTTGCAGCAGCAAAGGTCATTCAAAATGATCTAGACAGCATTCAGAACTGGGCAGACACATGGCAAATGACATGTAATATAGAAAAGTGTAAGGTACAGCACGCAGATAGTGGTGAGCTAAGCCTAAATACAATTCGACATTTCAAATTGAGAGAAAAACATGGTGAAATTAATTAATAAAATTAATAAAAAATGCTCAGCTATCCAGTGAAAAGTGTTGAATTTAAATCAAGAGAAGTAATGTTAAAACTGTACAATGCATTAGTAAGACCTCATCTAGAATATTGTGTTCAGTTTTGGACACTTCGCGACAAAAAGGATATTGCTGCTGTAGAAAGAGTGCAAAGAAGAGCGACCAGAATTATTCCAGGTTTAAAAGGCATGTCATATGCAGCTAAAATAACTGAATCTATTCAGTCTTGAACAAAGAAGACTATGTGGCGATCTGATTCAAGCATTCAAAATTCTAAAAGGTATTGACAATGTTGACCCAAGGGACTTTTTCGACCGAAAAAAGAAACAAGGACCAGTTGTCACAAATGGAGATTAGATAAAGGGTCATTCAGAACAGAAAATAGGAGGCACTTTTTTACACAGAAAATTGTGGGAGTCTGGAACCAACTTCCTAGTAATGTTGTTGAAACTGCCACCCTGGGATCCTTCAAGAAGCTGCTTGATGAGATTCTGGGATCAATAAGTTACCAACAACCAAACGAGCAAGATGGGCCGAAGAGCCTCCTCTCTTTTGTAAACTTTCTAATGTTCTTACTGTATAAGCACCGAGGCTAACAGTGTTTGAAGTTTTCAGCATGTTTTTTTGTAAATGGAAAAGCAAACTGCAACAGCAAAGGCTCATCCCAGGGTTTAAACAAAGGGAAGCTGATGATTTTATCTCTCAAACCACACCAAGGCTAAAACTCTCACCACAGAGCTATTCAAGGACATTACCAGCCTGCCATTCAACACAGTTATAGACAGCACCCCACTTTGTTTTCCTCACATTCACACAGTACTTGAAAGGGGTAGTTTCATCATCTACATTTTTCTAATATATTGTAGTGTGCTACGGAGGTAGGGATCAGGGATCAAGGGAGCCGGCTCTTTTGTACAGCGGTCTCGACACTATGCTTCAGAACAGGAGGTCCCGGGTTCATGTCCCACCTTCGCCTCTGAGAAGCCCCTGACTGTGGGAACTGCAGTTTACTATAATATATACAGTATATATATTCTAGTTGAATATTGTTTGGGTAGAGTTGAGGCGCTGCAGTTTGAATGTAAGCGCAAAAGAGAAATGTGAAAATAAGCAGTGACGGCTCCAGAAATAATTCTTAGGGGGGGGGCTTAGCCCTATGGGGAGCGGTGCCAAGGAGAACATTGTGGGTTAATAAGCTCTGGCAACCCAGAGCAACCTAATTTTTTCTTTTGTTATCTTGTCATTGTCATGACTGAGCTGTATTATAAACACATACGTTGCTAATGTAGCTGATCCTGTATCTGGTGTTGTGTTACTGTGAGTGTTTTACATGTGGAAGGACTTTAATCAACACATGTTGTTGTGCCGCACAAGGTGCAAACGAGAAATAAAAAGACAGCCTTTGTTTTACAAGTAAATTTATTCTATTGCCTCAAACTAAAACTAAACGAAGAACAAAACACATTTGAATAACATTTTTCACTGTACAAAACTTTTATATTTTGTTCAACTTTACAGTGTAAGGAGTTTAAAAAATAGCTCCCTGATGAATGTTGAGTGATAAAGCTTAATTTTAAAAAAATGATTGGGTGCAGGCTCTGAAGAACAATGAAACACACTCATAAGCTTCGGGTGAAACTGTTGTGGATCACATACACTCTCATAATCAGTTGTCAGCTAATTTATGCAGTAAATGTCCGCTAATACTGTCAAAAACTTGGCAGTACAATTTCAGTAAATCTTTCAGCACTAAGGAGTTACACTACCTTAGGATAATGAACCCACAGTATCCCTACAGGAAAAAAAATTAAAACAGCCATAGATATACATATAGTATATTAGCTCACTTCACTGATATGTTATCTGCAGTGCTGAAATAGTTAAAACATGAAATAGCTTTACATGATTTATCTACATCGTTAAAAATGTCTATCTACTGGCAAAATGCATTACACGCATATTGGTTACTAATCTGATTAGCTACTTATTTAAACAAAATGTAAATTAATATATAAAAAGCACCAGAACACAAACCTGATTAAACTTTTTATTATTATTACTTAGTTATTTAGCAGATGCTTTTATCCAAAGCGACTTACAGAAAATTAAACACAATATAAAAGTATATAAATCACAGGAAATAAAAATGAAAAAAAAAACAAACACATATATACAATACAGGATATACAAAATAAATGTAAATAAAGGAAAATACATAGGAATTTACAAATAGAGTTTGAATAAACGGGCTTTAAGAAGACAGTGGAAAGTAGTAAAAGACTGAACAGTCCTGAGGAGAAAGTCAGGGGGACGAGGGAAGAGAAGGAGCGAGCACGGGAAGAAGGAGAGTGAAGAGAATGCATAACAAGTCGGCCAGTAAAGGATGAGCTGAGAGGGCGAGAAGGAGTATAACGAGACACGAGGGATTGGAGATAGGAAGGGGCCTTATGGCAGAACCGCCCCTGTCACAGGTTAAACATATCTGTGTACATTTGGGAGTTTATCGGTTATAGCCAATCTGAAAAGTCTACAGGACGCTAGGAATATCGCGTTTGCCCAAAACAGTGCGCTGGCGCTTATTTTATCAGTCTTCTCTTTACCTCAAGCGTGGATATAGCTGGCGTGGGATCCATCCGTTGTTAACATGAGTGGAATAACATGCTTACTGGGACTAGTTTCAAATGTGCCTTTGCTTACATGCCAATCCAGTGGTGTGCTGCTGAAACTCAGCATAGAGCTGCGCTTCGGTATTCAAACTATACTGACGTGTGTTTTATACAACTTATTTACAACCTTAAAATGTCTGTAAAAATCTCTAATTTCTATTGTTGTTTTGTTTTGGACTTTGTTTTGGAACAAGTTTAGTCAGGAGATGCCAGTTAGTGATCTGCCTGTGTCTGACTTACCTGAACTGCCTGTAGCCCCTTCATTAGCACCGGTAATGGTAGGAAACAACAGGCTGCAATTTGGGTCTATCTACAAGACAGGGCTCTAAATTAATCTTCGAAGCATAGTCTGTTGACAATGAAAGTAAAGATCCACCAGGTGAAATAATCCATTAATTAATTGATTTAATATAAATAATTACGAATGGTATGGCTAGTTATTTTAAAGATATACTTGTGATATGAACAGAATACTGAATGATCATTAGTGATGTATGGTTTTATTTGCCTTAGAAGGATTAGCCCCTGTAGGGGCTCATGAGGCATAAACTCCAGTCATGGTCAACTACCACACAGTGGAGTAGAGCCTTCATCAATGGCCACTATTGCTTAAAAGTTAAACAGTTTGTATAGTGGGTCAGACAAGCCTCACACACAGCTTTCGCATTTGATCTCAATACCATCAAATACTGTGAATGATTAATTTTAAACAGGCTACAACAAGTCATTCATATAGATACATAATATAGATTTAAATCATGGGAACTGATTCACCAGAACAGGGACACACTGACAGAATCAGCTTAGTGAGTCACCTGTCTTCTGTTTAGTTTATTTTTTTTCTAATAACGCAACTTGTCAGTGCATTCGGTGTGCATTGGCCCTTAAGTGTTTAATCTTCACCCCATTATCATGCTTGACCTGATTCAATAGGTATGTTACTTGTTATGCATTTGGGTGAACAACCAAATTCAACTCAATATGTGTTCCGAAAACACTCAAATCTAAAAGTGCTCGTCTGCTAAACAAATGCCAGCAGTAGACTTTGTTTTCATTTACAGCCACTTGCGACAAGCCATGTATTGTATCAGAGGTCCTCTGATTATTTTACAGGACATTGGGACCTTCTGTAAAATGTAAAACCTCCTGTGAATCTCACTCCCATGTGAATCGACCTTGTCAGTGTTATATTATAACTGATCCAGCATTTCCGGGGTATTCTCCTCAAAGCAATACCAGCCTCTACAGTAAAACATAATATAATATAATATTGAAATTGGGGACATGCAAAAATACAAAACATAATTGTCGACTTTGTATAAATCACTCGAAGGACGAAATGGTTAGCCTTTGGAAAAGAAGGTAGAATGAAATGAGTCATTTAAACATGGTTCATTGTTTACAAATCATGCACAAAAGCGTCTTCTCTGGCCACAACCTCACCTTTCATTTTGAATTTACAGACTTTCATTGATAAAAAGAATTCCACATCTGGGAGGTTACTAGACATCCTCTGCTTTTGACTGACTCTGAGGACACCTGCCTAATGTGAAACCGGGACCTGTAAGTACTTGACAAGTTTATAATGAAAAACCGTAAGATGGACTTGTGGATCTAAACACCAGGTAAGGTAGGTTATTCTTTCTGTTATTAATTGTGTGTGTTTGATACTGCACAGTAGCGATAAATGTGATTGCGAGGTGAAATATCATGGTTCTTAATAGGGCGATTTTGAGTTCATTGCAAGTTTGGAGTGTAAATCATTTTTACTTACAGAAACATTTTTATAAATTATTACCCATCTGCAAAAATCTCCACGACCCACCCCCCATCCCAAAACAAAAGGACTGGCGCACAGTTCTTGTCCTTTCTCTTCTTGTAGAACACCAATAGCTTAGCATTTAGAAGAAAAATCCCTACCAATAAGAATATCCTCGGTACAATTTAACTCTCTTTCTTCTTTATGAAAACATGACGGTGTGGCCAGTGATAAACACAGCCTTTGCCCCAGTCTGCAAAGCTAAAGGGTTTTAAAATCTACATCAGATTTGCCATGAACTCTAAACCCACTGTGTTTAATGTAGTGATTTGACTAATCCTGCCATGGATGGGACATGGTTACTGGGGAGTTGAACCCTCAGAGAGGGTTGCTCTTAGCATGGCTGAATGCAGCAGACAAGGTGGAAATAATTCAACTGAGTCATCGTTTTATCTAGAGCAAACACTTAAATACATTTCACAGCTAACATGTTTCTCCATGTTTTAATGAGTTAATTTCATTTGCACAGGTTCATTGCAATATTAGCACACCTCTCCATCACTCTCACTGATATAATAATATCACTATCACTTCCATTCAAATGCAGCTTTAAGGAGGCTATTGAGAAGCCAAACTGAAGTGTTCTTGTAAGACAATGGCTCTTGATTTGGTACAAGACCTCTCTTCTTCTCCCACTGTTACCATGGAAATATACACAGGTAAAATAAAGGAGGAAATATTTTTACTTTTTAAATAACATCCTACAATTGTACTGCAAAATGGGATTAATATTGGGGAAGTTGTCTGAATCATCTGTAATCCTTAATTAGCAGTTTGTGCAGAGTTTGTTAACTGTTAGTTGACTAATCTATTGATTAATAGCAATATTCATGATAACTGAGGGTTTGTTTGACAGTTTACTGTGGTAATTCAGATTGTGACTTCACATCATGCACCTATTCCTAATTGTCTTATCTTTTGTACTAATACCCTATTGCATAGTTATATATGAAGCTGTAAAAAAACAAAACAAAACCAAAAAAACTCTTTAATTTTTAATCAGGTTTGATAGACATGTTTTATTAATGTTGTACCATATATTTTGGTTGCATTGCAGTAAGCTCATATAGAAGTATTACCTACTGCTATGATCAGCACCACTTATGCCAGCGAATCACTCACCTTTTTCTTTCAGGGATACAATTCCACATCCGCCTATCCAGATCTCCATGCCCACCTCTCCAGTCTCAACCATCTATTAAACTTGGAACCTCCACCAATCTTGAAACGCCTCCCCATTACATGAGGCATTCTCCTTAATGAATATCGATTCTAAGGAAGGGTTGCTTCACACTCTATGAGGACATGTTAATTGAGTGCATGCTACCCTGTTCTTTTTTGTGATTTATGTGATGTGGAGAATTCACCAACAACTCCATCATTCATCTTCCCAATTCCGGACTATGCCTCCAACATTGCATCCAACAGCAAACAACTTTACCTTTCACCTACAATCTTCAAAAACAGACTCCAAGCCAGAGGGTATCCATATTCAGTTCCACCAAACAAACAATCTCACGTGTGTCCATAATCTGCTATCACTAAATACTTAGCAGCGTGACATTGATCTCTTTCTTCAGCGCATCTTTTATAACCAAGCACCAGTCACTGGTCAAAGGTTTTCTGCCCACCTCTCGAACTGCTGTCCAGAGCTCACTTACGAGCTTCTCTTTACTCTGTCCACTACCTCAGAGTTGGAGCAGCTACAACCGCTGCAAACATTAACATTAACCAATGATTAAAACCCTTGGAAGATGAACATCATCTGCAATAGAGTTATACATCAGGACTTCAGTTTCAGACCTTAAAAATACTCAAATCCAGATGTCCATTACATAAAGCATTTTTATCAGGATCCACTTTTGGGGGTCGAGGAGGGGGGGTCGATGTTCCTCCACCACCTGGCCTAGGTTCACCTGTGACCGACATCAGAGGTTGCATCTCTATTCGAGGGCGGCTCCATCCGGCCCATAAGGTGAGATCCTGGGACAAACAGTATAACCATATCTTCTCTATTTTCTTATTTTCTTAGATATTTGAATTGCACTGGAGGCGTATTTTCCTAGAGACGGAAGCATTATGCCCAGGGTCCACTTTTGACTGACATCAGAGGTCGCACCTCAAACTGAGGGCAGCTCCTGTCGTTCCAGAAGGTGAGATCCTGGGCCAAACAGCCAGTCATCCCACACTACACTATATGTCTTACAATGCTGAGCTTTGCTCTTTGAACTAATATAAATACATTTTGGCTGAGCCTACACTACACATAAGACAACTGGAACTGAAGAGCAGCTCAGAACTCATAGTCACCTCAACACAGACTTACAAAACAATACCTAAAATAATTGAGCACTTGCAATATGGACCACATTTACAGACAAGTGTAGAGGGAGAAAGAATTATGAAAAATGCATTTGAAACTCTTAACGACTCATACAATTGTATTGATTTTTTTATGAGAGCAGACAATTAAAACTAAAAACAACAAACAAGAAGCAAGTCTTTTTTAAGCTCTTGCCAATGATTTCTGCAGACTGTCTGTCTAGCTTGACTGGACCCTGAGTCCCTTATGATACCTAGCTCTCAAATGCTTACAGGAACAATCTCCTTGTGATGCACTCTTAATGGCTTCATTAAAATAAAGATCAATAAGTTAATTTTATTCACTCCACTCACAGCTTGAGATGTTAATGGCTTATTGCAAGCAATCTGCCACACAGCTGTTTATATGAACCCTGTCTCAGAGTTCTCACTCAGTAACAGAGCCCCCTACTGCACAGGAGGATAAATCAGGTAATTTTTTCACCGACCTCCAAAGCCAGTTTGTATTAGTGTGCGTGCCTTCTTGTTGTTACTGTCGGATTAGTCTGGCACAGACTGAGAAAGCACAGTAAGAATTGTTATTGAAATGCTCTTTTGTAAATTGCCACACACTGTTTTACTGAGCTTTGCATTGCAATAATGGTCATCTTTGTATAGTATGCATGCAGTACTGTGCTTTGGTGTTTCAGACTCACTGGTGTACCTGTCATTGTTAATTTCTAATGAGCCGGTGTCAATAAAGTAACTACAATGCAGTATAACGACCCTCTCAGACAGGATATTTTCACATATCTGATGGATCACTGGAACCAATTAAATTAAATACGACAGGTTCTGCTGTATTTCTTACGGATGTATTTCTTACATCCACTAGGGGCAGCGTGTTGCACGGAGGCAGGTTAATGTTTACCCTGTGGTGTACCGGCTGTGCTTAGAGAGAAGATGTGTTTGTGAGCTCTATTGAGGCCACAGGGATGGCTTTAACGTTTTTAAAAAAGACTAAAACAGAAAATGATTTATAAAGAAGAATACATTAGTTAAGATAACTGGGATATTTTATATCCATACCGGGCTGCTTTTTAACAATTTGTTAGTTCAAGATCACAAGATAATAATATCTCAGTATGAAATTAATTATCTTGTGATTTTGCAATTTAAAATGTCGAGATCCTGAGATAATACTTGCTCTCCTGAAAATGTTTTGTTTTATATTTTTTGGGAGCCTGGTGAAATCCAGTACAAAATAAAATGCCATTCTTCATCTTGCAAACACTCTCCAGAGTGGTATGTGCTATTTAACAACATTTTCACAATGCTGTTTTATTTTATTTGTTTTAAAAAATGCCCTCTTCTCTTTTCAATCCTAACCATTGATGCCATTCACCGTTTAAACCGCAATCAATCCTTCATTAAGTTCCCTTTTATTTTCATGCCAGCACAACGCCTTGTCAAAAACACAACAGGAAAAAAAACTGCTAAAGAAATTAAATGTCCATCTCTGTTGTTTCACAGATAACAGAAGCCCCAGGCTCCTAAATAGCTCTTCAGCTGAAGATGAGTAAACTCTACATTAGCCTTCATTCCCACACGAGGCTGCAGAAATAAAGAGAAAGACCACGGTAATGGTATTGTTTTGACTCCTGGGTAAAAAGGCTGAAGTTTAAGCTGCAGTAAGAAGGATAGCTGTATGGAGAAAAGCAATGATATTTGAAATTTGTTGAAAGGTTGTTGGCTCAATTCCTAGGTTTCAAAGCATCAGTAACCTGCAAGCAGACATGAAAACATTGAGCTTATCTATGGAGGAGAGTGTCCAGAATCTCAATGACTGTTCATTTGAACTCTGCAGTGCATTGCTATAACTGCGACATCACTTCTGTATTTTAACATTACTTAACATACATATTTAAAGACTATGTACAGTAGCTTAAAATTACATGTTCATTTATGTTTTAGATTTTCCATTACGTTTTTACGATGTTTGCGATAACTCAAAAATTATGAGTCAGTTCAGTAAATTAAAGCTCTTTATTTTGAGTTTTTATTAATATTTCACTGAACAAATTCCCCTGTGTTAAGAAACGGCACATCTTCTCATGTAGCATGTCTTTTCTTCATGCTGATGTATTGCTTCCATCCATTAGGGAGTGTTGCAGGGGGAAAGGGTAATGCTTTCACTCTGGTGTAGATCAGTTCTCTCTCCATGTGAGGAATAGAAAACCTGCTTAATCTAAACAATAAGAAGAATACATTAGTTACGCATTAAATATGCCTTATTAGAAAATACAATTTGAAATGAGGAATAAAACACTGTACAAACCACTACTTTCGACGACAGAATTAACATATTTATTATACTTTACATAAAGTGTGTTTATACAGTATGATCATTCAAAAATGTTTTTTTTTTTTTTAGGAACCCTAAAAATGGTCAGTTTAACACTGAAGTCTGGACTGAAGTTTAGCTGATAGCCAGGTTTGTTCTTTAAGATGTTTCATTATACAGTAACTGGTTTAATCAACCTGTTACCTGCTGGGATAAGCCACAGCTGGACACACCTGTTTTTAGAGTAATCCCACTGATCCCCAATTAGTACTACATCCAATTTACAGAACTGCGCACTACATTCTCAGTTTCTGCCATTAGCTCAAACAGAGGCTCCAAAATGAACACTTTTCACATTTAGCACCAGCTTAATAGTTTTAAATTATACACCATTCAGCAAGATCAAGGAAAGCCTGTCTTCATCTGTGCCACGTAATACTTTTATAATACACTATTTCCCATGGTAGGTGCAACACGGGCATAGATCAAAATAATAATTTGTTAAACTTCAGCTAAACTGCGGAGAATGAGGATTGCATTCTGCAATAAGCATTTCAATAACCGGGACCAGAAGTACACAGAGGAGTCCATATGTTCAAATGTCTGTCACTTTGTCCTGGATGTAAGACACGGGTACATTATGTTGGACAGAAACGGCATGAAGACTTTACAGTCATAAAGTGTCGAATGTTTGGTTAGAGCAGCTGTAACAGAATCTGAGGGTGGCTTGCCAAGAACGAATGGAAAGCAGCTTATTGAAAGTGAAACTCCTGCAGTTGTTTTGTATTCTTCACACACACACACACACCCTGTGATGAGTATTTTCAAATAACAGCTCTTCGTTCCTTTTACTGCCTGTCACGAAGGCTGTGGGGGTGACGTGAGGTTCAGGAAGCTGTAGTCGACACAAAGGTAGGTGCAGCAAAATGAGCTGCTGCACATATATTTAATAAAGTAACAAAAATATAAACAGACTTTTCAAAATAACAAACACAAAATAAAACGGCGCAAGGGCCAAAGTAAAGGTTCACGAAATATAAATCAAAACAACAACCAGTACCTTCTGGTCCATTTTAGTTTCTTTCTCTCTTTCTTCCTGTTTGTTTGTTTGTTTGTTTGTTTGTTTGTTTGTTTGTTTGTTTGTTTGTTTGTTTACTCCAACCCTCAGGCTCTCGCCTACGCTCTCCCGACATGGGTAGATCTCGGTTTTATATGTCCTGTGGCTAGGAGTTAATAAGATAATTAAATGACTATCCCCTAGCCACATTCCACACGAGTTTAAATTAGATTGCGTGACTGTCGGCCAATTTAATAATCACCAGCCGACAGTCATGCACTCTCACGAGAGCACACACACGCGCGCGCAACACAATAATAAGCAGGGCACACGGCATTATGCTCACACTGCAAACAATAGAAATGAGGCTTTTCAAAAGTCATACATCCACAAATAAAACACAGTAGTAAGAATAATAATAATAATAATAATATATACAAAGGGGCGGGGCACCCTGCCACACTGCCCCTTTATCTTTTGATGAGGTTATCTATGAACTAGAACTGAAGAGCCGCTCTTGAACTCTGAATTCCAAATTGCAGTTCCTCAAACACGACTGTGTGCTTTTGAATGTGCCTGTGTTAAGATGATAGAAGCTGCGCTTCAGTTCTATTTGTCTACCATATACTTATGTAACATAGACTAGATCAGCCAAAGTGTCTGTATAGAAGAAAGAGCCCTTATACACGTTAACCTGGGAAATGTATGCAGCAATGTAACACTTTTCTTATGCATTTGCCATGTTTTTAAATATTCTTTACCATGCTTCTCTGGGCTTTGCAATCCTTACCTATGCTGTGTCATGCTTTCACTGTGCTTTAGTACACTTTCTGCTTTTGCTTTGGGAAAACTTATATTAGGGAGCTAACTTTAACTTTAACTCAAACTTTAACCAAAGTTCCACTTTGGTTAAAGTTTCCCTTTGTTTTGTTTAAAAAACTGTTATGTGCACTAGATGGTGCTGATCCTAACTTATAAAAACAACATTTTTGCATATTACAGACGACGTGGGAACCAGTGAAATGTTTGGGATTGAACAGGTTAGATTGAACCTGTGGATGTTGTGAATTCAGAAGACATTTTGACAGGAAGACCTGATGCATAACCTATGTAAAACTAACAAGTCGTCAAAACAAATTTATGACCAGGGATATGTTAATAAAAATATCAAAACAATCGCAAGTTTATTGAAAAGGATATTGCTGGAATAGGTGCAACTACGCAGGCAGCTGTTTTAAACCCTACAGTCTGTTCAGTGGCACTTAGCAGATACCTATGAACAAAACAAGAATGTTTGAATAACTGCAATTAGAAACACTCACAATTATTTTAGCAAACATGTATTTTCATTTTAAAACATGATATTAGCTACACTCAGTTAAAGAAATCTCTGTTTGCAAGCCATGCTTTCAGAAAGTCTTACATTTCCTTGGTCATTCTCCCTTCTGAGCCTCTTTCCTGTCAGTAACCAACCAGCTGCTTCTCATATTGACTGACATACTTTGGTAGCCAGTACGATGCTTGACCAAGAAAGTAAAGCAATAATAGTCTTGCTGCTGTGCTGGAAGGTAAGCCAAGCAAACTGAGAACATTCTTTAACCTAGTGTAGTACCAGAAGTCATGTTTTAAAATGATAATACGTGTATGTGATATCACGTGTTTCTGTCAAATTGCAGACCTATGCAGTGAATGGAAGTGCACTACATGTAAATGATTTTCTTTCCAGTTCAATATTTTTTACTGAAACATGCTTTAGGAAACAGCATGTGGTATCTGTGCCAGCGAGCAACTGCATTCTGCTTTTCCAGCACTCTAACGACAGACTGCAATGTAGGGCATGAATACAACCTATAGTTAACAAGCTGTGAGCCTGTTCATCTCAGTTACACACATTATTAATGTGAGCAGTCTCATTATGCTACAGAAGGGTTGGAAATGTGTTATTGGTGTTAATGCATGTGAATATTTACACTCTGTCAGTGTACGTCGATACAGATTCAGCATGTGCTTCAGTTTCTGGTAATCAATTGTCGTTCCCTGTTGGAGTCATTGTTGCCTCAGACTATATAGGAATCTAACAGGCCTACTGCTCAGAAATACAGAGTTGGTGATCAATGTCAGCACAGGCAAATCTGGACTGACAAGTGGAATTAAATTAATTAATATAATCCTGATTTATTCAAGCCCTAGAATTCAGGACCACACTAAAGCGATATTCTGCCAGATTTGTCGTCCTTAAGCCTTATTAGTTCAATTAAAGAATAAAAGAGGGATTATAAAGATATTTATAAAATATAGGATAATATATTTATAAGGTTAAGGATGACAAATCCAGCAGAATGTAATGATATGTGACCCTGTTTATACTCAGGAAAGTTGGTCAAGGATTAGATCCTTTAACAGTGGATCTGTGTTTCTCTGTATCTTCACATTTTTCAACTGCAATCACCAGCAGGAGTCTGTGACACTGGTACTGTATCCAAGGTTGCAGGCTAGCAGTTTGAACATTTTGATCTAAGACGGGGCAGAGGCGATGAAACACAAAAGGCGGAGAAAGTTTTGTCGGTTCCAGTCCAGCTTCACTGGTCCACTTGACTTTGTAGATCAAGCATCTTCTTTTGAATTTTGTAACCTTTTAACCTGATAATTCTTCATCGTTACAAACACTGTACATTTCTTTTTCCAGTGTTGATAACAAAGTCCTGAACTCATTCTCTCTTGAGTTAATTATTCCAATTCACCATTCTCTTTCCTTCAATTATAGCTTGACACCAGTGCTCTCCACTTTGTTAGTGGAGAGTCCTTCATTTCACACCCCAGGGGTGGGCTCTCAAAAATAACTTTATTGTCCAATAAAGTTGCAGGTTGCCATATGATGATTTACAGTGTCACTGCTTAATATTCATGCAGAGAATATTTAAGAAACTTCTGTAAAATATGATCAAATGTTTTAGATATAGCGGCTCTGTTTTCAACACCACCTCTTAAGACAACCAGCCAGCAAGAAGTAATTCGTCCTCAGACTTTAAATTTAGATTTGTTTATAAAACATGTGTGATACAATGTTCTATAAAGTTTCTCAACTCTTTTTTTTAAAGACTTACAGAAACATCACCAACATATCTGAAGCCTAGTGGGTGGCAAAGAAAGCTGTGGAAGATGCTAAGGCTGCCCTTCGAATCGGAGATATTATGGGGCAAGTTCAGCATGGAAGAGGGGTCTTGGTCTCCGTTCAGCTCCTCCCTCATGGCACAAGGCAACCCCAGCTCAGCGGAGGAAGCTGGTAGTCAGTGAGGTGCAAAGCAGGAGGAGAGGGTGAGGTGTGAAAAGGCAGTTTCCCAGTTTGCAGCCACAGAATTTAGGGGAGGGGCTGGGAAAGTAGCTTTTAGGTCAATAAAAAAGCATGAAAACATTTTATTTTTTGCCAAGATTGGTGTTCTTTAATGTGATGTAATTTCCATCTGATACAAACTGTCCAATACAAGTCAAATGACACAAACTATCTTATACAAATACATTTCACATGGCTGTATCACATCAATATCAGGGTCTATATTCTAAAGGGATTTCACATGGCTGTATCACATCAATATCAGGGTCTATATTCTAAAGGGATTTCACATGGCTGTATCACATCAATATCAGGGTCTATTTTCTAAAGGGATTTCACATGGCTGTATCACATCAATATCAGGGTCTATATTCTAAAGGGATTTCACATGGCTGTATCACATCAATATCAGGGTCTATATTCTAAAGATATTTCACATGGCTGTATCACATCAATATCAGGGTCTACATCTATCACAATACATTATAAATCACATCCCCATTGGATCCCCCAACACTTATAATTGCACTGAGGGTGTAGATCTCACAGTAGGAATGTCATTGACAAAGTAGGTTCGATATAAATAGATTAAATATGTTAATATCCACTTTTTCATCTGTTTTTTATTTAGTCAGCAGTGCACAAGAAATAAATTCTCAACTTGATTAGAGGTAGCCGCTGAACACTTACAGTATAAAACATACAATACAATGCAATAGAGATTTATAAACACATTGATACCTAAAATCCCTTGTCAAACAAGCAGGTATTTAATCCAGATTTAAACATTGGCACAGATGCTAAGTCCTTAATATGCTTCAGTAGAGAATTCCAAAAATAGGGAGCAGGTGTCTGAATGCCCTTTGCCCGACAGTGGTGAGCCCAGCTTTTGAGATGGCCAATAGCCCTGCAGTAACAAAGTGTAGAGAATGGGCTGGAACTCATCCAGACAGCACATCGAAGACACTAGACCATGATGGACCTTATAGGTCTACAGCATGACCTTTAAATCAATCTTAGGGTCTTCCCGAGTGGCGCATGCAGTAAAGGCGCTCCGCCCGGAGTGCAGGATGCATCCTATATCTTGGAGATTACCAGTTTGAATCCAGGTTATGCCACTGCCCATCGTGGCTGGGAGCTCCCAGGAGGTGGTGCACAATTGGCCTGCCCGGGCGGGGATGGCTTAGGTCAGCTGGGGAGTCCTTGACTTATCATGCACCAGTGAGCCGGGGTGAATAATCAGGCATTCCAAATTGTGAGAAAATTGGGTGTAAAATAATTGGAGATTCCAAATTTAAATCAAAAGTCAATCTTAAACGATGTCCTCAAAACCTCTAAACCTGTTTTGAAGCAAGGCAGCAGAATTCAGGCCTAGCTGGAAGGGTTTAGTAGAACATTTCTATTGATATTACTTAGATGAAAGAAGGCTGTTTTGCTAACCATTCTGATGTACTGGATAAAGTCTGAGTCAGATAAAACCCCATGATTCCTAATGACAGGTTTGCAATATGTCTATATAACTGAAAACACTTCGGGGGGCACCGCTTTCACACTTTGCAATACCATATCAATATAAATCGGCCGTCTCAGTTCTATTATGACTTACACAGACCCCATGAACATATCCAAGCTTAGAATGACTCTGTAATCCATAGTCGGTTTTGATCTTTCAAACACATATTCATTGTTATGTGCAAGTATACTTGCTGTGCTGGCTAAACACTTTTCTTTCTGTCTGTCATGTGTTTTCTGGCTGATCAAAAAAAAAACAACTTTGAGCTTCTAGAATTATTAAACAGCAACTTCATAAGAAAGAGAGACCTTGACAAATGTGATGTTTTTCTTTAGATTTTAAGTGATTTATTTTTAAATCTTTGTGACCTGAATAGAGCTCTGAATCATGTCTATCCTATAGGTACACCTGTTACACCACAGTGTAACCATTAACCTGTTCCCCCGTCAGCACTCTGCCCCTAGTGGATGTAAGCAATATCGATTTGTTCTGTGTGATATTTCTTTCTGGTGTATGTTTCACATGCACTATATGCAGTTGCTGGGGAACAGGTTAATGGTTAGACTCTGGTGTGATCCTGACAGTTACTCAGAGGTTTGGCATGATTTCGAGTGCTCTATTCAGGCTCCAGGTGGGCTCTAAGAATCTCTGTTTCTAAACAGTCACTGGAATGTATTCCAAGTGGATAGAAGTGTTTGTAATAGCAAGGGAGTCTGCTGTTGAGTCTGATTTCAGCTGAATCTGTCATTTGGTTATTTTACCAAGGACTTTAAAAACGAATTAATTTACCTGCTGTGCCACTTTTCCCCCTGTTTATTATTCTCTTACTGGAACCCTGGAATAATATGTAGAAATCATTCTGAAGGAAAGAAATGTGCAGGACAGCCCCTTTCCGAAGCAGCTGTGAAAGCCATGATTGATGCTCAGTGTATTGCTGTCATCTCTGAAATGTGTTTCTGCTTCTCGTGGGTTTTTTTGCACAATATTCTAAACAATGTGTAACTCGTGTGTGTTCACTTGCTGCCAGTGAGACACAAAACAGGATCATGCATCTCAGTGAGGGTTTGTGCCTGGACAAATTTAACCCCATCCCTGCCAACCTTACAACCCACCCACCCACACACACACATAGAATTAAAAAGAACAGAATGACAGACAAATTGATGAAGTGAATTTAAAGAGAACAATACATTAGGTAAGATAACCGTGATGTTTCCGATCCATTCAAGCCTTGGTGTGGCAGTGTGCCCTGACCTCTGTGTGTAGATTGTGTTAAATGTTGTATGTGGTGTGTTGATGTTGGTGTATTTATATTGATGCACGGGATATTGTGTGGGTTATGTAGCACAAGTGTTGTTGAAATGTATATTTGTGTTTAGGCACAGGGATTGCACAATCACTCCACGTGCAGATTAAAGTGAGTATTGAGATGGCAGCACGGGGAGCACAATTAGTTCACGTGCAGATGTACCCAGGTTCCAATTGAATGATTGATTAGTAATCGAGTCTCAGTACAGCTGCATAAAAGATGCAGTGACTCACTCACTGGATTTTGGGTGTACAGTGAGGAGGTACGGGAGAGAGAGAGGAGAAAATAATGAAATCAGTAACAATTGCTATCCGTGCTGAGAGATCAGCACAATACTTGTGTGTTTTGTGCTCATTCCCTGTTTGTTAGTGTCTGTCTGTTTTGGTCAAAGTGTCGTTTTGTTTTGTGTACAGTGTTTTTCATTTGTTTAACCTTTTTATTTTGTTCATTTAATAAACTGCGCAGCATCGCTTTCATCCACCATATCACCTGGCAGTGCTGTGTTTCTTCCTGCTCTGACGTCCCCGCGCAGGCCAGCTTGCCAGACTTGGTTATCAGAATTATTCTAAATGAATTCTGTATCTTTCGATAGCTGCCAATACATTCTGCTATTTAAAATTGTGCAGCCTTGTCTATATTCTATGCATACAGAACCCCTTTAATAGAAATTCCCTCGTCTCTCATCATCTGCATGCATCTTTTGATGAGAGTCTTGTCGCTGTGAAAGGTGAGTGTTTTTAAAGTGATCTGAATCTTTTAACAAAGTGACACTGACATGTTGTATTGTTCTGAAAATATGCGACAGAAATCCAACTGCCAATCAACATCATGTTAAATAATAAGCTTACCCACTGCAACTGACACTGCGACGCTGTGTGATGCATTCAACTTGCTAAAGCCTTCGTTCGCTCAAAATCACACACGTGAACTCACAGCTTCAGATTCCCCCGAATAAAACTAATAAGCATTGCATTCGTTGTTAGTTAACCTGCTGAACAGTTTGGCTAAATAATTGAAATTTATTTGGAACAGTTTCTTCTGCGTTGTGTTTTGAAATTAATTCTTCACATGCCAATGTAGCCATTTTGAAACGATCCAAGCCATTTAAACAGCAGCTTGATATGGGAATTAAATATCACAGTTCTTCTTGTTTTAAAATGATAAAAGCATTCCAGTGCCTCGAAAGCTCTCAGAATCATGTCTACCATCCAAGCACAACTGGCACAGCAGAGTGTAACCAGTACCCTGTCCCCCTGCAGCTCTGCATCTAATGGATGTAAGACATCATTTGTTCAACAATGATTTTTTTTTCCTGATGTATTACATCCACTAGGGGCAGAGTGTCACTGGGGGACAGGTTAATGGTTACACTCTGGATGGTACACATGATTATGAGAGCTCTACTGTGGCAAGAAGTGTGCTTTAAACTTCTGAGGTTTGAAAAAGTCACCAGGATGTGAAGAATGAAACCCAAGGTGATTCCAAACAAGAATCCGGTAGTTAAGATAACCGGGATATTTCATACTAAATTTCTTTTTCAGACTACTTACTTCTTATTAGCTTTAGCAACATCATCACTGATCATCAATCAGTCGTACGACTAATAAATATGAGTGATATTAACCAGAGTGATATTATCAGGAACATGTCTCCATTGACTCCCATTATATGCTGGTGGGGACAATTGTAATGTGGTGGGCTGACATTAACAGGAGTGATATGAAGCACAGTACACTGGGTCCCCATAAACTCCCATGTCATTTAAAATGGAAACAGAAGCATAAATTAATATGAGTGTCAGTCGAGGTTTGTGTCTTTAGAGCAGCTTGCCACTATATAAGTGCAGCTTGCATGTGAAGACGCATACACTGAGGCGGCTCCTGTGTTTTATTCTCCGCTCCCTTTCTACTTGTAATGGCTTCACTTTAACAGTAAATAATTGAAATATAAAAGCAAAGCCTTGTCAGTGTAAACAGTTGTCTAAGCATGTAAGCTGGCAGTGGATTGCCACAGAGTGAGATGAGATGTGGTCCCAACACTCACATTCCCTCTCTGCTATTTATTGAGCGCTTACAAAGCACTAGCGAGAGATATGGAGAACACTTATGGGAATCTCAGCGTAAGTTATGAATCAAGGCGATGTTGGTGCGCAAGGTTGTTGCTCGTCCCAGATTCTGAGGATATATGCAGCTGTATGTTATGCTTATCACTCGTCTTTAGCATGTTCTTGTACATCATGTACGTTTTGGGTTAGCATCACCCGATGGATATAGTGGAGCAGACATGCGTGTGCCTGTCTGTATATCTCATTTTTGCATCTATCTAGAGAACTGCTTATGTGCCAGCAGCTATACAATGTAAACAAACTGGTAAGCCAACAATGTCTATTTTTTGCTGAAGTAGTGCACGCAGAAGGCTAAACTATATGGAAGAATGAAATAAGCATTCAACCAGGAATCCTTTTTTTGTGTAATATATATATATATATATATATATATATATATATATATATATATATATATATACCTCTGATTTCCCTTTTAGCTTTCTGTGTATTCGCATCTACAGTACATGTGCATATATGCATTTGTCAAATAATATAACACTTTATTCATAAAAACATCCACCTGGTGAATTAGGTAGACACACAAAGATGGGAGGAATGTTAACTAAATGTTAAACAAGCCGATCATGTGTTGTTTAGTAGACAACCTACCTACAGGGACACCAGTACAATGGAATAATGCACTTCAAACGACTCATCCTTGGGGGTAAGACACTGTGCTCTCTGCTGATGAAGTGCTACTGCCATCTAGAGGTAATTCATGCATCTTAATCAAAACTGGTTGAGTTGCTTGAACAGATTGAGTAGAATGTTTTTAACATTTACAAGGAGAAGCAGATGTGCACATACCAATACAATTCTGACTGCCTTTCTGTATGTCATTACATTTCAAAAGCATGTGGCTGAAACATTTGCCAACTTATTCATGATTAATGGTACAAGCCATTGGTAGAACCAGACCACAGAGGTGATATTTTATGTATGCAGCTTAAAATGCAATCTTCTCTTACAGGCTCCATATATTTTTATGATGTCTGCAATTATGGTAAGAGGTTCTTGTTGCAATTATACTATGTTTTTTTGTTTGTTTGTTTTTTTTGCTTATTTTTGATAAATGTGTGTTTCTGTAAGTGGCAATGTAACAGGGCAGAGGCTGGTTACCGCAAACAAGCGTCTTCACCACAATGCCAAAGAGCCGGGCTCATCTGCATTCGTGCTTATAGAGCATTTAACCTCATCTCACCGACAGGGAACACAGTCTGTAACAGCACTGCATCACACAACACTGCCCGTTACAACAGCACCACCTTGTGCACAGCGGAAAGGAAGCTTTGCAGATCACTAGTTAGGCGCTGCTCTTGCTTCTTGTTGAAAACACTTTGGCTGATCTAGCCTGTGTTAAATATCTGTGGAAGAGAACTAAAGAGCAGCTGCTGAACTGAAAAAGCATCTTAGCACAGAAATAAAAACATAATATCTGTGTTTGCAATAAGAATCCGTTAGAGTGATTGCAAACAAGAAAAATTACATCGGAATAATATTAATTAATATCATATTATTACATATTAGGAGCTGGACTGGAAGAAAGTGTGCTGGGCTTGCACATTGCGTTAACCTCATATAGGTGTATGGCAGGGTGAATGCTCTGCCAGTGTGGGGGGAATATTGGGTGGCAGAGAGGGGGTTAAATTCCTCCCTGCAAAAACGCGTGGGGGTGTGGCTGGAGCCGTGAATTGAATGCGTGATTAAATAATGAACAGCTGTATAGTGTGATCACGGGTGTTAGTGACGTAGTGATGGTGAAGGTACTGTGTGCAGCGTTTGTTGTTTTGTGTTATGAAATGTGTCTCCATGCCGACGCACCCAGTCACATATGGGGTCAAGTGGGATAGCGGCTCAGAGACCAAACTGTAGATTTATTCTGAGATAAAAAAATAGGTCAAGTATCTGTAAGTCACGTAGGCAGAAAACAGGTATTTTTAGTTACAACATTAAATAAATGTATTAGTGAAATTAAATCAATTGTAACCGATCAGAAAAGCACCATGAGAAACCCTCCGTTAGAGTGCTGTTATGTTTTTGTGATTCAGCCTCCAGATAAGGGTTTGGGTCACTGAGTAATTTACTCTCTAATTTAGACAGTATGTCAGTAAAATGTATTTTGGGTGAGTAAAATGCAAGATTGCCTTGAAGTCATGAGTACTTTCAATAAATACTGTAAGTACTTTAATACTAACTTGTGGGGTATGCATGAACTGCAACCATTTTAACTGCTTATTGATTACAGACAATGGGGCTGTGAAGCAGATGAACACAGAAACAGAACTTTATTTTTAACTGCAACTCTGCAGATAGAATATACTTAACAAAAGACCTGCATGCACATACCATATATTGATAAAGAAACAAAGTATTATTGTATTCCTTATTGATCGTCTGGCTATAGCAATATAAAGCACCCCGACTCTCTCCAAACACAGAATATAGATTTAGGAAGATGGTGCCAAAATGAAGAATCCAGTTGCTTGTTCACCAGTCACAAACATACATTGCAAGTGAGTGGATTCAACTGTAGTTGTTTTGTTTTGAAAACCCAGAAACATTGGTCACGTGTTTCTAGTAATTAACCCAGCATTTGTATGCCTAGCAGCACATGCAGTATAGTCACAACTGACCATTGAGACGCTGTGAACCAACCAAGTACAAGAAGCTTGATAACATGCAAACTGAAGCTGTGCAGCAAAACTGCCGTGTGGATTCTTTACACATTCAATTTAAATATCATGTGTAATTCATATGCTTTCAATGCATAAAACACCCTTTATGAAGCTTATCGGGAGCGCTGGGTGCAGCATTAATGTGGATTGATGTGTATATAGAAAAGACTTTGAATAAATAACCTTACCCTGCACACATCCTGCTGTATAAACACTACAGCTGACAAGCATACATTATCTCTGAGCAGGGTTAAGCATTTAGGATCAACTCTAAACTTAGAAAACGTTTAGCTGTTGCTTAAAATGCTATCAGCTTTTTTATTTTCTGTGAACATTTCTCATGAATAAAATTCTCTCCACATTGATTTTTTTCCTTGTTAAGAGAAGGCTGACCAAGTAAAAGCCTGGTATGTTTACGTTAGATTGCAGATTTCTTCCAAACTCGAGCAGGTTTACGTGCGCTAGCAGTGAACATGTATTATTATTTTCAAACCTTGCCAATCGAATTCCATTGTAGTATTTAATGGTTTGCTTTTTATCATGCTAATTTTTTTACCCCTTCTTCCCCCATTTAAAATGGTAGTGTACTACTTACTTCCTTTAGCACAATTGAAATATAACTAGTCTGTTTGTCTGTCCATACGACTGGTTTTCTGTGTGTCACACTTGCATTTGTTCCTAAATCTAGAGAGGCACTCACTCAACTGTAAAGCCATTTGCTTTACTTCAGCATAAGCTGTCAGGGGGCAGATGAAGACATCTATCTGAATGTCAAACCTACAATGTTGTGTGGATATCCATATGTTGTTGTTTTGTTGTTGTTTTCTTATCATTGTATTCTGTTCTGAAATTGTCACCAGAACAAACCCCCTTGCAGATTCACTGAATGAGTGCTGTCCACCTTGATATTACAGTATGTCTTGTTTTGGTCTGCATAATTCCAATCAATCCTTAATAGCCTCTGCCGCATCCTTTATTCCTGGTAATCAGTAACTTGATTGCTTGGAAGTTGGGAGACACATGCTGTTATTACGAAGTACTGATCAGAAAATAAACAGACATTTGTGTCATGGAAACGGAAGATAGTGGGCAGCGCAGTGGGCTCGCACAGTAGGTTCTGCACGGACAGACAGCAGCAATCATTTCTGAAGCTTACACCAGTCTGTTGTAATAGCTATCCATTTCTCCTACCCTCGAGTGGAAATGAGACTTGTCCTGTTGATGAATCCATTTTAAAGGATGCTACAAATAAAATTTGTTATCATTCTAAGGTTCATTGATAGAGATTTTCTATCACCCTCCTGAATACTGACCTTCATGTAACTCCTTGTAGAGATTTAGATGAACCAGCGAAACTCTGTCACAGCCACATCTACAGCTGCTAATATCTCCTAACCCATTTCAGAGCAACTTCATATGTTCCATGTTATTGAAACTCCTCAGGAGTTACAACTTTTACTTTGACGCGTGACCTAAGATGGCCTCATATTGTGGTGACTTTTTGGCTTCTGGATAATATGAGAAGATCTAATGCCTCCCACACAGGCTTCATGCTTTATCGGCTAAACTGAGTTTCATTCTGGAATAAACCTGTGAGGGTGAGAGCCTCACGGTAACATTAAATATCTGTTCATTATTGTGTTTATTATTATTGTTATTCTACTGGCGATAGAGCCACGGTTTATGTATCGTGCATGCTGTTGAGCAATTGTATTTGATATATAACGCTATATTTCTTTGTTTAGATTAGGGAACTTACCTTAATTAAGTTGCCGTAGCTTCACGTATGCAACAAGTGTTTGTTATAACCATATGTTCAGCAGTCTTCCAAGAGGAGGGCTAATGCTAATGTTCAGTCTTTAGTGCTAAGCGTTAGGGACTAGAGAATAATAACAATGAGTAAACGTTGAATCATGGAAATGTTTGTCCATTGTAAACATAGACGTCATTCATGCAGAAAAAAACTATATGAACATTTAAATATGTATTTAACATCATGGAAATTACAAAATGATATTGTTAAAGTCTACCGGCAGCCACAATAGTAGTACAATGGTTCATGTTAGATTTCGAAATGTCAGTTCTTCATTAAGTATATGGAAAACTACAAAGCAGTATGTAATTCAATATGTTAACCTTACTAGTAACATTCCTCAGCAGGTTTAATTTGACTTTATGAAGCAACATTAGTTAATTCTTTAGGGGGGTGCAACACTTTTGGCCATAGCTGTACAGTAGTTACACTGTGTCTCGTGCAGGTTCTGCCCTTTTAACAACTCCTCAAGACCAATGGTGCTTTCCTCAGTCAAGCACTTACTGGGATGTGACGTCAGTGACACAAGTATGTGTTTTATGTGTCTAGGTTCCCCTGCAACAGGCAGACAACCCAGCAATGTGAGAATGTGTCAAGTCAAACTGGTTCATTAAATGCAAATTTTACTTGAGCACGCATAAGGAGGTGCTGGAGGATGGCTCTACAGTTAGTTCTCAGCTCAGCTCATTTGCGTCATTAGTTACTGACTGAGCTCCACAGCTAGTTCTCAGCTCATTCACATAGTTAGTTACTGACTGAGCTCCACAACTAGTTCTCACCTCATTCATGTAGTTAGTTACTGACTGAGCTCCACAGCTAGTTCTCAGCTCATTCATGTAGTTAGTTACTGACTGAGCTCCACAGCTGGTTCTCAGCTCATTCGCATCATTAGTTACTGACTGAGCTCCACAGCTAGTTCTCAGATCATCCATGTAGTTAGTTACAGACTGAGCTCCACAGCTAGGTCTCAGCTAATTCATGTAATTAGTTACTGACTGAGCTCCACAGCTAGTTCTCAGCTCATTCATGAAGTTAGTTACCGACTGAGCTCCACAGCTAGTTCTCAGCTCATTCACATAGTTAGTTACAGACTGAGCTCCACAGCTAGTTCTCAGCTCATTCATGTAGTTAGAGCCTGACTGAGCTCCACAGCTAGTTCTCAGCTCATTCTTGTAGTTAGTTACTGACTGAGAGCAGTTACTTTGGTTGTTGTTTTGCATTTTGTTTATTCTTTTGATTCTGTTTGCTGTCCTGTCTCCTGACTTTGTTTGAATTGTGACTCATCAGAAAAGGCCTCATTTGCTTTGCAGAGATGTACAGACTGAGAGGGAGAATTGCATCTTGCCTACACTAGATTCATTATCACTCACAAGCTTGTCCTATTTGTTTCAATACTGGTAGCAGGTAAATTACTTGTTTTTACATTTTAATCTATTTTTCTTACCTGTCATTTGAAGATATGAGCGCTCCATCAGCTGGATAGGAAAATAATTCTAGCAATGGTCATTAATAATTCCTCTTATAGATGAGTTTTAAACATAAACATGACTGGGAATTGAATTTTTTAAAATTAATAAATACTTGTTATATTCCAAAATGTAATTGTGAGGAGGTTACGTATAAGGATCAGCCATATAAAGATGGGATATCTACAAAAGAAGCTAGATATGTTTTTGACATTGGCTTGGGCTTGGAAGCTAACCTGGCATTGGCAATAACCTCAGCCAAGAAGATCCACAGACATGGGCCTCGATTTACAAGCCTCCCCCTTAGAGTGTATAGCACTCCCAATGGTCCACAGTGCTCTATGAATAACATATCAACCACTGTGAATTCACCACTAAGTACCTTGATATCTTTTGATACCATTCAGAATCAGCAGCCCTCTTATCTAAAAGCACAATGAAACAGGGAGAATATCATTCCAGTGAAGCACTTTTATGTGCGCTTTGTCCTTGATGAGCTGAGAGCTGTGATTCTTCATAATGGTCCGTGATTCTCCGGCTTCTCAACAATGAAAGCATTGATTAGCTAGGGTCCTGACATCCATGTGCTTTACCTTCACAGGGGCCCTCAGCATGTCCCTGCTAACTTGGCAGAAGCTCTGCATTACCAATTCAGTCAGAAAATAATTAGAGGTGAGCGGGAGCAATGGAAAACATTGATGAACAATTATACAGAGTGTTTTCTAGTTTGAAGCTGGCATAATGTTGTGTGTGTGTGTGCGTGCGTGAGGGTGGGGGGCAGTTATTTAGTCTCAATAGGAAACAGTGTCAGTGGGAGTGAGTTCAGAAGCAGGGACTGTATTTTCTCTTTATAGATTTGTTTTTATGACTGCCCATAGAGGCCTAGCGGGGCTGGGATTTGAGTAAAAGATGTTAAATGTTAGATGTGGGAAGCCTGAATGAGGAAACACAGCCCATACTGCTGTGCTATATCACAAAGATGAACCTAGGGCTCCCAAAAGTGCAGTGGATTGATAGCATGAATTAAAAACAGTTGTTGTTTACAGCCCAGACACCTATTCCAGCAGGCCTGGGTAATAATATTACCGCAGTCACCATAAATGGAGTAAAACAATATAAATGGTTAAACACGTTAAAGGGCGTTTGAACTACACTTCAAAGTGTTTGAAGCTGATTCCTAACCTGTCACAGAGTTTAATACGCTACATAATGTTCATAGCCAAAATTTGTAATAATTTTTTTTTTTTTGTTAGCATTGAAAAGCTATTCACTTTATACATTCCATCCCAGAATATAATATGTCTATGATAAAGATTAATCAACCTGCACACTGAAATATTTATGTTCTTTCAAAGCCACACAAGTTCTGTAAATTGAGAGTCTGTAAATCAATAGAAAAATAGATGTCTACAATTATTTCTTACAGCATTTTTTTTTTGTAAAACTCCAAAAACACTAATTCAAAAGTATTCATACCCTTTGGTGCTATGATAGTATTGTCTACAAGGTGCTAGAAATTTAAATATGATATTACAGAACCTAATTCTAGAAAAGTCTAGAAAATGCTGGATTGTAGGTGAACATTCTTAGAGAGTATAAAAGGGCTAGGCATAGGATGATTTCTGTCATTACCAATAAGTCATTGTGGGAAAAAGTAAAGAGCTATCTGAAGACCTTAGGCAGAAAATGATTTATTGTCATAAAGCTGGAGAAGGATACAAGAAGATTTCTTAATTTCAAATACTGTTTCTATTTCTGGAAGAAAGAAAGTTCTTTCACCAAGAACAAGTAGAAGAATTGTGAGGAAGGTTAATAACAATCAGAGATTGACTGCATAAGATGGTAATATCCTTCTATGAGGCTGATTTTCCTCTAATGGCACAGAAAATTGAGTTCCAATACATGGTAAAATGGATTCCATAGCATACCAAAAGATATTGGCCAATCATCTGAAACCCTCCACTACAAAACTTGGTCAGCCACACCCCCTTGGTTAGTGAGTTTTTCCTCCAAGTTTCGGTTGCCACATTGCTTCCTGACTGGGGCGATGACTTGGTGTACAGTGGCTTCGCCCCCTTTCTAGATGGGCTTTCGAATTGTCAAACTATCCAGGAACACTGTTCCCTTTACACAGCACCCTCACAAACCAGGAGGGAGATTTATAACCAAGATTCATTCTTTCTCTGTCACACCAGGGCAGATCTTTGACTCTCCCATTGGTTAAACTTACTCAAGACAGTCAACATACCTTCAACTGTTTATGTCCAGCCTCTGCTCACTGACATGGAGAAAATGCAGATCTTCTATTTGTCGGTTTTATTTTCTATACAAAACATATATAAAATATTTAAATGTTCTTTTTTCTTGTTGAAAAAGCAAAATATCATGTTAATATCCCTTCATTTTAATATAGTAACATAAATCAAAAGTTATGATAAGACTTTTGATTGTGGCAGCCCTCAATAGGGATAACCATGGCTTCATACTTAGTCTGGATGTTTAGATGTTTAGAGTTGTTTTCGTTTCTGAAAAGGTTTGTTGATGAAAGGCGCTGTTGCTGGCACTAGCAGGCATACACAAACACTCAGCCTGCGTACATGAACTGGTGGACGGAGGGTTGAATAAGATTCAGTAAATGTAACTGTACAGGGACACATTACTTGAATTCCCAGCAGTCTGGCACAGATCATTGCTATTGTTTTTAAAAAGGCTGGATGCAAATGCTATTGTCTTTATTAATGTTCCACAACAAACCTGTGAGCTTGCAAACAGTCTTCAAATTGACCTTCCGGATTGTTTCTGTCTAGTTTTGTTACATTGCTAGAATTATGTTCCTATCCAAAACTTTGATAAATGAGTCCAATGCTCGGTATCTCTTTGGGTTATAAATCTTTCTGATTGTATTTAATAAGCAGAATGCCCTAAATGGCACAACTCTGTTATCAGATACAATCTTTAAAAGACTATGCAGTGGTTTTCAAAACAAATTATACTGCCAGAACAAAATAAAAAAAAAACTTCAACTGTGGGGAAGCAGTAAGCAATAAGCAGCAATAAGCAACATGAATCTCTCTGTCAAGATGGGAATGGACTCACAGGAAGAATGTGGGGTTTGTTTGTAGAGACATGTCTTAGTCACTGACTGCAAAGTCGTTTGGGGAAGCAGTTGGCTGTTTGAACCTCTTGAATTCACTTGTTACATTACCTCTTAAGGTGTGATTCTGATAAGAGGCAAGAAGTCACTTGAAAATGATTTTTATTGATCAAATGTTGTTTTTTTATGTACAGCTATGCAAAGGCAGAAAACAGTTTAATTTGAACAATAACAAAATAAAATCATTTATTTTAATATACACATGGTTTAATGAAACCAAACAGTATAATGGTGCACTGTTATTTGATTAAGAATTAAACATAAACCTTATGCAAATGATTATCAACACTTCATCAACAGTAATGTTTATTTTGGTAACACTTAGGGGTAGATGTACTAAGATGGGCCAGTTGCAGTGCAAACATACCCCAATTTGCTTTTTCGTTGCGACAGTTTGCAAAGTGCACATGTGCACAATATACTAATTTAAATATTATTTGCGTCATCTTAGCGAGATCTCTAGCAAGAGATGTGAAACATTTTTTCAAATAAAATAGCGGCAGCTGAGTTGTGGTTTGCTGCATCAGAGGGAGCCCGAAGGATAACGTCTATACATGCAAGGGTGCAAGAATCAAAATAACATTGTTTTTGTTAATTGTAAACGTCATCTGTACAACGCATTCTGTTCCGTCTTCATTTTACCTATTGATATAAAAAATGAAAGGCAGTTTAATCCCATCAGATTATATAGTGAGGCCCCAACCTTCACCCCAAAAAGCTTTTCATAATCATACAGTAGCCCCTCGCTAAACCGGACATGTTTGTCCGACATAAGGAGGTGTCGGGTTTAAAAACAATACAATAAAATCACTTATAGGACATTTTTTTGTGCTTTAGCCTACTGGTAGCATAAAATAAACTATGCTGCTGCACCGTACACACTGGTGTACAATGCGAATAAAAGAGTATTTTAAATTGAAACTAAATGATTTTAGGGTTTTTTATATTATTTTAATTATTATTATTTTTAACTTGGTCTACTTAGTAGCCTAGACAATTAACACACAATAGATCGTAGTCCTGTACAGATGCTCAGAATGAGCTGGAGGGGTTAGTGGCACATGTGTGCAGTCTATTGCTCCCAACACGCTGGGAAAACCAGAAATGTCATAGAAATTTGTTTTCAAGGTTTGTAAGTACACCCTAACTTTAGTGAAAATTAGATAATTGGGTGTTCGTCTCAAAAATGCATCGAGCACAACTGGTAATACACGAGAAAAAAGTGGACTGGGAAACGCCAGCAACAATTGCAAAGTTCAGAACAAATTGATGCAATTCTAAATGTTGCAATTGCCCGCAGCTTTAGTACATGTCATTACCATATTTTTGAGCCCTCACTTGCAGAGTGTGAATTTCTGCAGGAACGCCCAGAATTACCTATTCATTTAATAGTCTAATCAGAACTGTAGCTGCAAAGCATTCATTAAAACGATGCTAAGAGCGTTCCGTTTGTTCAGTACCTTTCACACTACACTTCCAACTGGTTTGCATGTGGTTTGCAACGATTGTGACAGGAGCAACACTTTAGTACATCTAGCCCTTGGTCTTCTGTGTGTGTCTCAACATTTAAAATAATATATTTATAATCTCTTCCAAAAAATTAACTCTTCAAAATGTTATGTTAAACAATGTCATGAAAACTAAATACTGGTATATTAAATCAATTAAAAAACAGTACCTTTCAATTGCATATTAAACGTTGCTCAGATTTATTACACTACTAAGCACTACACAATACACTTTTTTCTAAGATAGGAAAAAAAAACTAAAGAAAAGTCCTTTGCACATGTGCTTTTTAAGTGATAGTGCCCGTCAATGAAGGCTCTACCGTGTGGTACTTCACCGTGACTCGAGTTATGCCTTCCCAAGCCAAAGGCTCAGGTGCTAATGAAAGTCAAAGTCAACTACCACGTGATAGAGCCTTCATCGAGAGGGCACTATCGCTATTAGAAAATAACACAGCCGGATCGATTTTAAATTTGATTCACACTGTCATCAGTCTCCACAGTCGTAACTGGGACTGAAATTAAAATTGATCTCAGATCTACTGCTGATGGAAATGAACGAGCAGGGTTTAAAATCACCTTCAACTCGATCCCAGTGGCAGGTGGAAATATGGCTTTCTTCTGTGATCCAGTGTTTATTGTGCCAGATTATTGCTGAACTGATAAAGTCAACTCCTCTTCCTGTCACCATTGATGCTCAGTCTTTTGGAAGTGAGATTAAAAGGCTTTGACTATTTGTATTAGGTATGAATGTCAAAGGACATCTGTTAAATGTATTAAAATATCCTGTGGAATACATTATTCTAGCTGATTATGTTTGAAGGCGACTTTTCAAAGCAAGCATAACCTAGTACAGTTCTGGGGGTTATACCACAATGTATGCCAATAGCCAGAATATTCATTAAGATCATTGGCAAACAAAAAAAAAAACTCCTACTTAAGCAGATACTCTGGAAAAATACTCAACCTAAAATGCATAATATAAAATAAATAAATGATAATCCGCCTTCCATATCGTCTTGTACATGTAAGGGCAATAATCCCGTCTAACCACTGTGCAAGAGTCAGGCTCATCTGCATCATGGTTTTAGAGCTTTGAACCTCCTCTCATCTCAGCGACAGAGGACAGGACAGAATCCATAACGGCAACGCATCACACACCACTTCCCATCACATCCACAGATATCTAATTGTGATGAACTGCATTAACATTACTTAAGTTATTGAAAGTATTAGCTTCGAGGGATCTATGGGGTGTCTGTCGGTCTGTACATTTGTCAATCTGTATGTCACACTTTTAAAAGTACCATGAGAACACAAGCGGCCGTTCCACATGCTGTAAATCTACCGGATAAATCTCATCCAATTTCCATGAAAGTATTCTTTGTCATTTCTTTTTCTATACATGCTGTAGATATATGTCATGGTCATCAATGTCAAACTGATAGCTCTAATCTGAATGGATAGTCATGGTAGGACATGTGTGTTACTCACATGCTTGTTGCAATAACATTCACTGTGAAGAAATAGAAGCTGCAGTACCATATTGTAACTCTGTATAGTCCCACAGTCAACAACCTGAATGAGAACTGTCCATGCTTCACATATCATTACCACTGGAGTTCTGAAACAGTCTCTGTCAGTAGTTTAAATAATTAACACTAATTAGCCAGCTATTCAATCACTAGTTATAATTTCATGGCCTGTAAAATGTCATGGACAACAAAGCCAGAGTAAGGAGGCGCTGTAAAGGAGGCGCACACAAGGATCACAGCAATAGATTCTCTGTGTGCCGGCAGCTGTGTCCTCAGCAGGATCTAATAGACTGTGACAGGTCTGTACTCATGGGATGCAGGTAAGTCTTCCACAAAGTGCCTTTCACTGTTTGTGTGTGTGCTTTTGGATACAGCCCCTCCCATTAAGGACAATGCAATGGCAGAAAGACAATTGGTATTATTTTAGTCTGCAAGAGTGTTTAACTGAACTTTCAGTGCATCTTTTAAACGACGACAGCCATTAAACAGCATCAGTGTCATCCTGGTTATTGGAGGAGAGCTGAAGCAGAAAAGAACAGCTAAGCGGCACAGCTGACTCATTCATTCCTGCAGGGTTCAGATTGGGCCTAGTTTGGGAAATTCTAACTTTACTCCATTTTATAAAACAAACACCACACAATGAAATATGCTAAAGCTTATCAGAAACTCAGTCAAGAAGACACAAGTGTCAGCTACTGCCGCCTTCACTGTACACCTTTGTCTATTTAATACTTTCCTTTACTGCTTTTATGCTGCTAATTGTAACATGAATTTAGAACAGAATGACACCATTATGTGCCCTTTATGATTTTTAGATTACTTTCCTGTTTTTATTTTCAGCACTTCGAATTACCAAGGACCTCAATGCGTTTTGTAAGGTGACCCACTTGACTATAACCATTAGCCAGTAATGGCGCTGCACAGCAATTGGCCCGAACGAGCCCCATTAACACACTGAGAAGGTTATAAATCAGCAGGTGCATATGAAGGAAAACTGCAAATTGATTTAACCTTTAAACGATAGTGGAGCACTGACGGGCTGTCAGTTCTCATTCCAGTCAGCCCAGCACTTAAACACAAAACACTTGCCTGAGCTCGTCCTAATTTCTAATTCACCCAAAGGATTGATTTTTTTTTTCTCCTTCCACTCTTGCATGTTACTTACTCTGAATCAATTAATCCATGCATTTCTAAATGTTAAATGAAGGCATAAAAATCCACACAGGCCTGTTTCTCACTTCATTGTCTGCTGCATGTTAAATTGAATTTACTAAACTGGAAACTAGCCCTTAAAGGAGTCCATGCCAAGATTTTAAAATCCATATTCTTACCCCTGTTGATGCACTAGCAATGTTTTCACTGACCACTCTGTTGTGGGTTTTGCTTTTATTTTATACAGCTTGGAATATTTCAGACAGTTATGGGACATCTTGCTTATTAAAATGTGTTGCAAATTTTTGAAAAGGGACAGTTATCTATTCAGGGATCCCTCTAAGATATTTAGTAAAGCAGGGGTGTGAGTGGGGTTAATCAGCAATAAATGCCCCACTCCTAGTCGTTCTGCATTCTTAGAAGATGGGGAACGACTCTTCTTGTTTTATAATGTGCACTAAAGCCCACCGAACTCACTTCACTTGGAACCTAAGATGATGTGACATGGAAATGTGCTTCCCTGTGAGCAAATTCCTGCCACATTCATAACATCCTGCTCACTTTTTTTTAAAGGATCCTCAATTGATCCCCCAATATGTGAACCCTTTAACCCTCCCACTACATGCAAGAAATACCAGATTTGTTCTGTGTTGTATTTCTCACTGATCTGTGTTTTAGCAAACCTGTATTTTCATTTTAAAACATGCTATCTGTTAGCAGACCATGCTTTCTGATAGTCGTGCACTTTCATGATCACCTGTAGAGTGAAATTGTCCCAACCCTTTCTGAGTCTTCTTTACTGTCAATGACCAATCAGCTGCTTCCCCTGTTGACTGACGTGCTTTGCAGCCAGTAGGATGCTTAACCCCAAAGACACTGCTGAAGTTAAAATGATCTGCTATATGTAGGAAATGCAAAGGATTTCTGAAGGCAAGCAAACTTTACTTTCTGCTACCAAATGTAGGACCAGTGTAGTCTTTTAAAATAGAAATACATATTTGCAATACCGGATTTTCAAAACTGCACATTTTCGACCCATATGGTGAATGCAAGTGCAATGTTTATGAAGTATTGTGTTAGCTACAAGCACTTGAATCAACAAAACAGGAACAGATGCAGCAACAGAGCCTTTCAAACTTAAACATGTCTTTTGCTAACTCGAGTGTAAAGCTTAGAGATCGTATTCAGGTACTGACCTCAACCAAAACAAAAATGCCAGGCGCGTGATTAATCCCGGCAGTCACAAGCTCTGCCGAGATGCATTATTCCCAATAACCTTGCTGAGGCTTAATCATTACAGGCTAATGAAACACAAGCCCGATTGAAGGCGGAGAAGAAAAAAAGGAAGTTTGAACAAACTCAGAGAAAGCTCTGCGTGATTAATGGTGTAATGGCAAATTAGTGAGACTAAAGAAAAAAATCACTAGCAAGCAATGCTAATCCACAGAGTTTATGAATCACGTTAGACTAATTAATATTGATTTGAGATGGAAACGTGTTCTCTCCTGAAGGTCATTAAAAAAATAAGTTACAGTGTGAAGGAACAACAGCATGCAGAAGTATTATGAGTGTCAACCCATACGCAGACCCCCAACCTCCTACAACTACTATATTGGCCAATGTCTTTATTATTAATATACAGGTTAAAAATCTTTCTCCTAATCATTACCAATCTTTATGTAGTCCAATGTATTTTCATTGAAAAGTGGGTAAAGGTTGAAGAGACTAGCATTAAGTGGCTGAGGCACCTGGTTGATTGTGATGTCACCGTTTTGAATGGACTGCAGTTGAATGGAGTTCCGAGAGGTGCCTCAGGTATGATGTTTTTCTGAAGCAGGTGACCTGGTCCACCTTGCTGACACAGCACGGTAAAAACTGAAAGTAGTGCGGTTGATTTCATGAATAGGGTTTCTACATGATGTGTCGTGGAATACAGAAGCCGAAATGTGCATTCTGATTGGCTGAGCAGTCTATCATTTCTGGTAACAGTCTTGCAGTGTTCTGGTAACACTCACTGCTGTGCAGTTACAATGCAATGCTGTGCAGTGACAATGCAACAACAGTGTTTATTGTTTATGTTTCCCTAAACCTAATCCTAACTTTATTTAACCCAAACCTTTAACTGAAATCCTAAATGGGAAAATGATGATTATTTAGTTGCAGGCGAATGACCCTAGTTGTAATTCTCTTCCTGTTAGTAAACTTGGTCAGTAAATTGACATTTTTCTTACTTTCCCCATCAAGCCAATGTCACGGTAAAGCGAGTCTGAAAGACTCATTGAGTGTCTTCTGTTGTGCTAAATGTATGATTAATGTAACGCTTTTTCTGACTTGAGCGTTTACACAAAAAACACATATGCTTTGCGGGTGTCTCTAATGGGGTGCCTTGATTGACCCCTGGGTTAAATACTACTGCAGAACATTATTACCTGGAGAAAATCATGTTTAATATCACCTACAGGTAGCTAGATGTTTCCTTATCAAAAAGGAGAGACAAAATAAAGTTTAAAAACTACATTTAGTTATGTACTGTAAAGTTGTTAACACTTTACATTAAGTATCTTTACTGTGTATTTACACAGTAGTTACTTAGCAAATACACATGTACTTACACATAACTACAATGTTATTATGCATAATTACAATGTACTTAATCTGTAAACCTTTTTGCATGACAAGTACACAGTTGTATCAGAAAAAAAGGGTTAGGCTTAGGGAAGAGATTGTATTGTGCAGAAAGATTTACACATGAAGTACATTGTAGCCATGCATAATTCCACTGTACTTATGTGTAAGCACTAGGGATGTCAATTAATCACAGTTAACTTCTACGATTAGCACGTTAATTGTTTTTTAGATGAACTTTTTTAATGCACGTTAATCGTCCATGTTCACGTTAGGAGTGACATTCCTGTGTAAAGAGAGTTTGTAATAACGAGGATTCCTCTACATGCCTGTGCTGCTCCATCATGGGGTTATTAATTATTATTTATTTATTATTATTTATTTGTACGCTTTAAGACTTACTGGGCTACTCTCAGTGGGACTCCCTGTATAAACAATGCTGTTGCAAAGTGGATAGCTACAGACTCTTCATTTTATTTCAATGAGCACATTTGTTTAATTTTTTTTTTTTTAATGAGTTTATAAGTATATGAGTATAAAGGATACCCGTTAAAGAGAACTGATAAGAAAGCATACAGTTTAATTTGAAATGCAGTCAGGTGAGTAATAAACTGACTCCTTTGTGATTGAGCAGTTGGTTCAAATAATTTAACAGCAAATGCTATCATTATTCTGTATAATCCTGTGTAAATAAATATAAAACCATAAAGAGGGGCCAACAATAAATCCAGACCAGGCAGGAAGCAATCTGTCTCGATGGGGGCGTACTCGTCTTTTTCCAGTCCAGTTTCCACAGGTGTCCGAGAGGGCTCTATTCTAGGGCCTCTGTTATTTAATATCTGTATGCTGCCACTTGGCCAGATAATCAGACGCCATGGAGTTAGTTTTCATTCTTATGCAGATGAAACTCTAAAACCTAATACCTCAATAGCTGTTTCTGTACTCTCACGCTGTTGTTTTCTGCAGTTAAATTGCAATAAGACAGAGGTTATGTTGCTGGGTTCTCCCAGTTGAGTAATGTGGGGAATTTCAGCTTGGCTATTGATGATCTTGAAATTAGAGTGAGTTCCAAAATGAGAAATCTCTGTTTTATTTTTGATCCTCGCCTAACTTTTGAAGCTCATGCTTGAAATGTTACAAAGGTGTCTTTTTTCCATCTGCGTAACACAGCCCGCTTAAGACCTGTTCTCTCTCTACCTGATGCAGAGAGATTCATGCATGCCTTCGTCTCCTCCCGACTCGACTATTGTAATGCATTGTTTGCTGGAGCCTCTAAACGTGTTAATAGGCTACAATATGTTCAGAACTCGGCTGCTCAAGTCCTAACAAGGTCTAAATCTTTTGAATATATTACACCTGTCCTGGCATCTCTGCATTGGCTTCCGGTTAAGTTCAGGATTGAGTTTAAATTACTACTGTTGACATATAAGGCCTTGAATGGTCTGGCTCCAAGCTATATCTCTGATTTGTTAGCTGTAGCTCTTAACAGTGCCACAGTCTAGGCTCCGGTCTATGGGAGAGAGGGCCTTCAGTTGGTATGCACCCAGCTCTGGAATGCTCTCCCACAGAAAATAAAAGATTCGAATACCGTTGATATTTTTAAAAAGCAACTACAAAGACATTTTTTTTAAATGGCATTTGAGTCTGTGTAGGGCTGGCTGTTTGTGTGTTGTACAGTACTGGTGCTGTGTGTCCTCGGTTTCTGGGTTAAACTTGTTGCGTGTCCTTGTTTTAATGTGTAGCCTGCTTTGTGTCCATTTTTAATATCATTGTGTATAGTTTTAAACTGTAAAGAGCTTTTAGTTGTTCTGTATGAATTGCACTATAAAAAATTAAGATTATTATTATTATTATTATTAAATGCGGGGCCACAGAGGGGTCAAAAGAAAGATCTCTGATGTAGCATAACCCATATCCTATATACATATTAGGAATTAAACTTAATGAAGTTTAAATGCATAGCACAGGGATGAGTAATGCTATAGAGCTGTATTGCTGTACACCATAGAAGGCATAAAAACTGTTGAGATACCAAGAATAAGACTAAGGGTTTGTGCAATGCATTGAATTTCTCACACCATTGACATCTCTGGTCTTGCCTAAAAGAGAATTCCACAGCTCAGGTAATGTCGATCAATTATTTTGAAACTGTTAAGGCTAGCTGACTAATATCTTTCGTCTAGGGTTATATTGGCAATAACTGTGTTGTTTTTATACTCTTAGTAACCATGGATGTTAATTTCTAATAAAATATAATAAGATTTTTAACATTGCCCATTGCTCAAGAATTGTCACTGAAATTTAATAATGCATATTAAATAACTATTAATACAAAGCTTAGGATAATTTATAGAGATGAATAATACCACAATACCTACAGTATGTCCTCTACAACACCATTCTGTATCATTGCTGCTTGCCTGCAGGCCAGCTTGACCAGTCATTCACTGGTATAATCCAATTGTTTTGTTCCTACATCACCTCGTAAAATATTCCATACATTCTATTACTTTTAACCCTGTAACACCTCAGTGTAAAACGGCGACTCTCGGTCTTGATAGCCACATAAATGCTTGTTTACAACATTCTAGCAACGAGGTCTAGCAAATTCGTTTTTGACCTTGTGGTGTGTGTGGTGCGAGAGCTTCAGTGATCTGTCATTAAAGCAGTTGAAGCTGAAAGCCTCCTGTCTCGACCCATTGCAGAGGGAGGGTTAAGATAAGGAATCAGTGAGATGAGAGGCCTGAATTAGGCCCTGCCACCTGAGGCCACCTTCAAGGAGAAAACAGCACCTCAATAATCACTGCAGACAGCCTGGAAATTCTGCACCTCTTGGAGATGAAGCCTGGTAATTGTGCATCTCTAGGAGATGAAATCGATGCAGGCTGATTGGCTGGTAATTGTGCACCTCTAGGAGATGAAATCGATGCAGGCTGATTGGCACAGAATGGGGATATTATTGAGTTTTGCCTCGCTCTTCAGGGATGTGCAATTAGGCAGAGGGATTTCTGGATGGAGTGCCTTATTAGAGGTTTAGTGGAGGAGTGTGGCTTCACTTACTAAGTGTAGTGTGATATTGTCATAGCTTATTTGTGTTCTTGAACCAAATTACAATCTAAAATGATGTGAAAACCTTGCATCTTTCAATATTATAATACAGAGGACCTACCCTGGTACCATCCTTCAGGTTATACTGTAGACCAGGGCAACACTTGCTTTTCCAAACCAAGCACTTGCTCCAACCATGTAGTTTCATAGTGTAATAGTTTTTTAAACTTAAACACTTTTAAACACTTTTAAGAAGTCCCCAGGATGAAACAGAGAGTGATACAGAAAGTGAATCTAAACTAGAATGCTACAGTTAAGGGAGGTGCTGCTTTACTATTGCATGGTGTTTGCAGTTCTGGATTCAGTGGCTCCTCCATTAATCGGTTATGATCATTTTCTTCTCACTCTGCCTGTACCTGGCTTGTGCTGCATGACCCAAATTAAAGAGTAGAAGTCAAGCACAATGATAAATGGACCACAGATAATGCTGCTCATGCTGCGTTCATTTTAAACCGCAAAGCCTTTTTTGGCACTAAATTAATTTGGGATTTGTTGGCTTTGATTGGCTTTCGGCAAAACAGATTATTTATGAAATCCATTAGGGATGCTTTTCAACATCGGACACTGACCCCTGACTTGGTCAAATGAAAAATGAACACTGGCGATATTTGCACGACAGTACAGGTCTACAAGGGGCTAAGCCTGACAGACACTCTAGGCTTTCTCATCCTTCACTGTAACTCTCCAGCTTCAAAGTGCTTGAGCTTGTATGGAACAATGTCTGTCTGTAACAATGTGTAAGACACTAGGGTCCTAATTTGAATGGTTTTCCTAGAGTTGCATCCTTTTAACAATCATAATATACCAGTGTATGTGTGTGTGTATATAATGGGGGATTAAATTCCTCCCTGCCAGAAACATGTGAGAATGGTTTATAGGAGTGGAGAAATCCTTAGTCAGGTAGAATGAGGGAATAACAGAATTAAAACAAATCAACAGTAAAACAGCACAACAAGCAAGGAATGGTAAGATTTTAAAATATACAAACTAGATTATATGTTTTTAATCTGGTTTTCAAGGCAGCAACAGTGGGATCTGGGCTTACAGAGCTAGGCAGGCCATTTCATAATGTAGGGGCTCTATGTCTGAATGCTCTGCCACCTGTGTTTTTTCCGAACTTTGGGAATAGTAAGTAACCTGGCATCCTGGGATCAGGGTGAGTGTCTAGTATATATACATAATTGCATCGTAGCCCATTACCTATTTACAGCTGCTGTGAAAAGTAAAGATTTGTATGAAACATTTTTTTTAAATACATAAGACTACACCTCATACTTGATCATTTCTGGAGGTAATTTAGTCCAACCTGTTTTAAATCTGAATATGCACTTATTATTTTGCTGTCGGCCTTCCTATTATCTGCATAAGTATTTCAAACCCGACACACAAAGAACGGTCCAGTTAAAAATATTAAATGATCCATTAAAGCATACAGTAATGTCAAGCTGCACACTGCTTGACTCAGCACGAAACATTTAAATGTTATTTAAATGGTGTGATTGTGGTAGATGTTTTACAAATGTATTGTGGTTTGATTTTCTACTGTGCACTGTACAGTGCTTTGAGATACTACTGTATAAAAAAACGCTATATAAACACAAATAAATAATAATAATATCTACCGTCCTCGTTTCCTGTCTTTGAATAAATTTGCTATAATCATTAATGTGTGAATATTAACTCTGCAGCACTAACCTTCAGAGACTACTGAGAAATAATGGGCAGATTATTCATAGAATTTGCATGTGGTCCAGGTTTTAATTTTATGGATGTGAATACACCAGAAAAAAAACAACACTTTCGCTTTTAATTGCAGACCACAAACAAAATAGATGTTATCTAATAAGATCCAGTCTATGGAAGTCGCATTAGGGGACTTGCAGAAGGATGTTTTGAAGTTCGCATCGGTTGAAAAGGTCTGTGTTTTTATTCATAGTGGTTGGATTGATACACTTTCTGCACTCATCACATTGTTATGCATCTAATGACCTATCAAGCAGCCATCGGCTACAGAGCGTTGTGTGGGGGAGTGTACCTCAACAGAGTCACACACATGACACATTCCTCAACAGATTCACACGTGACACGTACCTCAACAGATTCACACATGACGCACTCCTCAACAGATTCACACGTGACACGTACCTCAACAGATTCACACGTGTGACACGTACCTCAACAGATTCACACGTGTGACACGTACCTCAACAGTGACATACGACACATACCTCAACAGATTCACACGTGACACCGACCTCAACAGATTCACACATGTGACACCAACCTCAACAGATTCACTGTTTAAATGTAATGTTTAAAGTACTGCTCAATTAATTTGCATCATATTAATGTCATTGTTTCTGCATGGATGCTATGCGGTTTACTATAAGCCAACTCCATGTAAAGCGTTTAAAACAAATACAAAACAGACGGTAAATGTACAGTAACCTGCAGTAACCTGCAACCTTGTGTAATACTTGCATGAAGTCTCCGTTGTGCAGTTTGTTGTTTTCACCTGCGCTCATCACACACCTGTTTCTGCTGCTTCCGATTAAGTTTGAAGCAGCTTGAAGACTGTGCTGTAATAGCACAACTGAACAGCTTGAAGACTGTGCTGTAATAGCACAACTGAACAGCTTGAAGACTGTGCTGTAATAGCACAACTGAACAGCTTGAAGACTGTGCTGTAATAGCACAACTGAACAGCTTGAAGACTGTGCTGTAATAGCACAACTGAACAGCTTGAAGACTGTGCTGTAATAGCACAACTGAACAGCTTGAAGACTGTGCTGTAATAGCACAACTGAACAGCTTGAAGACTGTGCTGTAATAGCACAACTGAACAACTTGGAAGCCATTTTGAAGACCCATTAAACGGGCTGACGCTCTTAATGTTATGTGGTTTTGAAACAAAGTGGGGAGTCACTCAGAGTTGGCATGACCTGGACTCAAGGTGTTAAGCACATTCTCCTCTGTGAATGAAAATCAGTGCTTTAAAGGAAACACAGCTTGCCACTTCACTCCTAGTTGATATTAGGTCTTATTTCTATCTTGCTATAAGATGTGTCTTTCTTCTTATATGGAGCATGTCAGGGTTCATTGAAATTCACCGTTTACTATGGTTACATACAGTGTACTTACCTTTCCAGGACCCGGGAGGGGACAGGGAGTCTGGATGGTTATCAAGTTTACCAAGAGGTCCTCCGATGAAGTGAAGGTGTCAGGGTTTATATTGCTTATACTGGGGAGTTCCTGTTTAGTTCCTGAATAAATGATGTTGATTAAGAGCCCTTTTGTAAAAGACAAGCCAGAGTGTCTCTGAGATTATTTTTTTTCTGGTACTACATTCAGTTAAGCAGGTTATCTTCCCATCAGCTGTGTCTTCTGGCTGAAAGCTTGTTACTGGCTGAAAGCATCAGCTGAGAGCTTGTTACTGGCTGAAAGCATGTCAGCTGAGAGCTCGTTACTGGCTGAAAGCATGTCAGCTGAGAGCTTGTTACTGGCTGAAAGCATGCCAGCTGAGAGCTTATTACTGGCTGAAAGCATGTCAGCTGAAAGCTCGTTACTGGCTGAAAGCATGTCAGCTGGTTGGTTCTTGACAAGAAATAAGCTGTTAAAGGGGTGGGGACAATTTCACCAAGGAAGTGTAAGACAAGCTGAAAGAGTGGGTTTCAAAGAGAGATTTATGAACCTAGTGTACCAGATATCATGTTATAAAATGCATGTTTTTTTCAAACCTTGAGTTGTCAGGATGTAAGTGTGGCATACAGATGTGCAGACACCACAGTATACTGCCCAGAATCTAAAACTCTCACTAGCTTATGCTAAATAATGTTATTAGCAAGTTTCATTTCAATTGGATATGCAGTTTTCCAGTTATGTGGCAAAATGTAAGGAGTGACTTGCACACAACCGCCTCCACTACACTTTATGAGACAGGACCAGTGCCGGTATGATTCACGATGTGCTGGAAGAACATGAGACAAGCTACAGCACAGCCCCCAGGTCGCGAGCCAATCTCTACTTTCTCATGTAGCACTGCTGCCCTCTAGTGATGACATAGATTATAGCAGTGCATAAACAGGACCGTAACAAACCAGTACAGTAAAAGCCACACCAGAGACACATTTTCTTATCATATCTTAATACAATCCAAGTGGAAGAATGTGGGTAACTGACACCAAGGAATAATGTTTTACTTTACATTTTGGACATTGGGAAAATAAATAAAACAAATCTTACAAGATTCATGTATTTTCCACATTCCTTGCAGTTTATTTTTGTGAAGTGCTCTTACCCTGTCACCACCACACTGTCAATGCACTCACTGGACCAGCTACACTCCAGAGCAACTCTACTGTCAGACTTAAAGTGATTACAGATAACAAAGCAGTGTCAGAATTACAGGCTGACTTTATTTAAAGCACATTACCTGGTAATACACTTGGTTATGATCCTTATGTGTAGAAAAATTAAAATACATTATACAATGAAATTGTCTGTAAATGAGTTAGTAAGTTTCCATGTATTGATTCTGGTATTCAAAAGTCACACACATAGCTTAAACATGTATTATTAGACACAACAAATATGGCACCTAGTTCTATACAGAAATCAGATAATGATCTACCTGATGCTCTGGGAGATAGCTCCGGTACAGAGACAGCCTGTCGTCAGGAGAGGATTCAGGGAGCTTTACTCACTCGCACTCTAAGAGCCTGTCTTACATATCTTGCCTAACCGTGTCTGTGTGAAGCAGCACTCTGCTTACGCTCTGTTTTCCTAACAATACCTAAACACTGTCAATTTCTTGGCGTGAGTTATAATGTTGTTCCAGGCACAGAACATACACGAGGAGAGACACCTCTCTCTGTTGATAACAGCACACTAGCAGCGGTGCTCAGCACAGTGCTCTCATCTCAAATGTGCTCACAATGTTTAACCTTCGCTGGCCCCTACATAATTATCTATGCCTGAGCATTGCACATGGGACACTCTTCATACACAGCTTTTCCTCAAACACTTTACTGTGTATTTTCACAAAGCTACTTTTAGCAATAACACAAGTTTTTGTGTCCTGTCCACAACAGCATTACACGCTGAATGTTTCTGTGTAAAGACAACTTATTGGTTATTCCATTATTCTCTTTTAATATTATCTAACAACATACTTGGTCACAATATATTTCAAATAGCGTTAATATTACATGTTATATAGATGACTGAAGTTGTGTCCTGTACCCAGTGTTGCATTTGTATGCTGTTCTGTTTTAAGCATTTTAAGTCACAGGCACAGGTCCTGGGTTTTCTTCCTTCAGTACATACATTGCTTTTTTTTTCATAATTCTTTCAATTATTTTTTTGTTTTTTTATTTCTTTAAGTGTTGCTTCATTAAAGCTGTTCTAAATTAAAAGTTTTTCCTTAAATTAAAAATCAATACCCTGATAACATGCTTATGTAGTTTTAAAATTAACCCCACCCCTTCAATAATATAATAGTAATAATCTTTATTTTTATATAGCACCTTTCATAGTGGACCACCAAAAATAGCTTCTTTCCTATTTTCAACCAATCAGGTGCTCCCCCTATTGACTGACAAGCTTGCAGACAGTAACAATACCCAGAAGGTATTGCTGAGGTGAAAGTGCAAACAGATAACCTGAGAATAAGGCATAGAAACCGAGAGCTTCCTTTAACCTAAAGTCATACCAGATATCACATGCTATAATGTGTTTCTTTAAAAACTGCGCATTTGAGACCTATTTATCTAAAGTGCAAAACAGATCAGATTTATGAAATGATTGTATGAGCTGCATTACAGTAGTGTCAGGTGGGATCCTGCGAGGACTGCTGGACCGATACAGCTTTACTCTGATTGGGTGGGACTCTGTAAAGCAGGAAGAAATATTAAATAAATAGAAACTGGGCCACCAAGCTAAAGAACAGAGAGTGCGGGTGAGTGCAAAGTTCTCTATAGTGGCGGAATTGCACTTCGGAGATATTGTTTACCATATACAATTTCAAACAATACGACTTGAATCCATGTTCTTACGACGCTCTCCAGATAGAATCGCTACCACAATGTATTATTATTTAGCAGATGCCTTTATCCAAGGCAACTTGCAGAGACTAGAGTGTGTGAGCAATGCATCAGCTGCAGAGTCACTCACAACGTCTCACCCGAAAGACGGAGCACAAGGAGGTTCAGTGACTTGCTCGGGGTCCCACACAGTGAGTCAGTGGCTGAGCTGGGATTTGAACCCGGGAGTCTTTTCTTTAACCACTGGACCACACAGCCTCCTCAATACACATATTGAAGCCATGCATGATATTCCCGCTCACTTTACTGATTTAAATTGGTTTAATTGTGGTTTAGAGGGGAGTTAAAAAACCTGGCCTGTCTTAAAGTGTCCTGAGATTATGAAGCCAAGTGGCAACTCCAATTGAATCTACAGCACTGCGATAAACAGGCACAGAGAACAAGCCATGGTGAACACATGACCGAATCACCCATACTGAAGCCTGTAGCGTATGGCTGATTAACTGTGCATTAACATCACCAGGTCATGCTGAATGAATGAGCTCAGACCAGCACACAGGTTTCTAGCTGCTCTGGTAATTCAACACCTTCTGTGCTGGTATGGGCTGGAGGAGACTGTTGTAGGTTTCTTTCTTGTTTTTTTATGATTATGAATTGATGTGTTCAATTATTTATTAAGTACCAGGGTGTTAAATGATTTATTAAGTTACACAGCAAGTGGCACCGAATGATGTTTGCTCCGTGTTTTGGTGCTCCAGTGTTGAGCTATCATATTCTACACAGCTGCCTTTATCTGGCTTTGATCTTGAACAGAGAATCCTGAGCGCCAGCACTAAACAGCCTTCCACATTCCATTCAAATCATGTGACATGTGCCTTTCCCGCTCTCTCAGCCCCTCCTGCATAAATGTATAGAGTAGGTGGGGCTCCCAGAGTTCAAAGGCCACTTAAGATTCTCCAGAGAAGATGAAAACCAGGTCAAATCACATTGAGAAAAATGATAATAACACAGTTATGAAGCCACAGAACCCAAACAAATTAGACATGTAAAAAAGCTCATCTGAATAGATAATCTAACCCCTCTTCAAAATAAAAAAAAATATTGCAGTGGCAACCGAAATGTTATCAATTAACAACCAAACAGAGGTCGCGTTTACACTGCATTTTGCATCCCACACGTAAAATAAATCCATTGGATGGGAAAATATTTTGTGTTGCATTCAGGAGAGGCACAGAATGGGAAAGGGTCGCAGACATGCATATTCACTGTACTCTATTACAGCAGCAAAATGACCAGAAAATACTTGCTTGTTTAAAAAAACTTCTGGAATAGAACAGCATTAAGGTACACCCCAGTCCTGTAGGTAGCAGCAATAAGCCTCATATCTAGCTTATTCACCAATATTAAGAAGGATGTTTACTTTTACACGTTTCTGGCGCCAGACCAGTGTCTGTGACAATATGGTGAAGCAGTTGTCAATCCGAAGTTTTTGGTTTTTTTTTTTGCTAAGCAGTGAGCATCTTCAGGGGATTCTCATGAAGAAGAGCACCCATCTGCATCTCAGCCATCTACTTCTGACCGCACGAGTTAGGAATGGGATGGTATAAAATTTTCGCGGTATGATAACCGTTAAAAAAAATACCGTGGTAACCTTAGTATCACGGTATACATCATGCAAATGATCAAATAAAGGCTCAAAAGAAGAAAGACTAATGTAAATCACTTAAATTACCGTAATTCACAAAAATAAAACCAACAAAATACACTTTCATGGAATGATTTAAACATTTGGTATTTACTATTTTACTATGCCAAATAACTTGGTACGTTTCTTTTTTATAAAAACAATAATATTTTTAAAAAACTAAAGTTGTACACTCTCAGTGTTATACTACAACAGTATTAAGATCTATTATTTGCTCAAAATGACGTGCTGCTGTAGTTTGTTAAAACATTTTAACGTATACAATTAAATAAATAAATACTTTGTTTAGCTGATGGCAAACAGAATTGGGAAATGATCAGTCTTTTGCTTAAAACATAAACATGAACCACAAGTTATCTTTTAAGAGCAGAGATTTCTTGTTTATTTTTGCATTTATGTATAGCAAAAAAAAAGTACTTTAATAGTAAAACGTGTTATTGGATTTACATTTACGACATTGCATAGGTAAGCTTCCAAAGATTATTACATGGGGATTTTGGGGAGAAAAAAAAAAGAAAAAAAAAAAAAGATTTCTTCACTTACCTAAGAAAATTGGAATACTGTTACAACTTGTTTAAACTAAACTATGTTGATAATAAGCAGGCTATCCTGCTGCAGTCGCGGGTCTGTGCTAGTTTTAATTGAGACATTGATCGTGTTCTTAGAGCGCAGATTTCCGCAAATCTGTGCAGATTCTGCATTGCCCAGCGCAGCTTTGAAATGCTACTGCGAGGAGAGTGGCTGTGAACCAAAGGGACGATGCAAAGATCACGAGTGACCTGCTAATCGTCATGCAAATAACCACTAAAACTACTGCTGCCACCTTGTTAGCGGAGGCGAACGACATTTTATCATCATACAATGAAGCCGTGAACAGCCTTGCCAACGCTATATTAAATAAATCAATTATTTAAACAAACATAAAGTACTAAATCCGTCATAAGTGATGTATAATTTTACAATAAAGTTAATGTTAATTTATTAAACTGACTATTGATAATCCAAACAAATGTAAATATAGCACGTTGAAATGTGTGCTATGCTGCAAGGTGAGGAGAAGGCGTTTCTCTTAAAGCTGCGTGTGACGTCAGAAAGACAGCAGCCAAGAGCAGCCGGCACAGCAAACTCTGTATAGCAGCAATTGAAACGTGTGTTCTGTGTCGTTGACAGTTTACTTCAAAACCATTATCAAAATACAGACTCAGTTCACAAAAAGATCTTCCACAGACACTTTTACAATAATTGAGGTTTAGAATAAAAGGAACGGTATTAATATCGTAATGTACCTAAACCGTGGTAAACCGAAAAACCAATATACCCACCCATCCCTAGCACAAGTACTACAGTGGCCGAGAAACAGTAGCAAGCAGTGGTAATACAGAAAAACACAAACGAAAAATACATTCATATAATTCTGAATGGGAGATGAAGTATCCGTGGCTTGTTTATCGAGACGGCAAGATGTACTGAAGTGTGTGTGAAAAAGCTGCTTTGCAAAAAAAATGCATAGACACACAAGTGTAGTGATTTTCAAGAATCTTTGCTTAAAAGACACAGACATGGCGATGCTGTTGCTGTTACTGGAATACAGAAAAATATGAAAACACACGTAGATGAAGGCAACAAACAGAGCTTATAATCCTGTCTCGTCATGCAAACGGTCTACTGTTAATATATAACAAAGAAAAAAGTGCGTCTGTGTTCATTTGTAGATCTATACACACACACACAGAGATTGTTTAAACTACAACATGGCATAGAGTTTAAAGATTCATAAAAATGTACCAAAATGCACATCCCTGGAGTTTATTAGGCTTTGTGTTAATAACTGTTCATTTAGTATCTGATGAATGGGACGCAAAATATTGGGCATGTGCGTTTCAGGAACGCATGAATAATGGTAAGACTACAAATTACTACATTCAATGTAATGGCAAAATATTTAGTACATGTGGGGTCCAAGTGAGGTAATTGGGCAATAAATAACGCTACTGTCATTCATAGAAAATTTAAGCTGACTCTCCACTGACAATATGCACAAACGACTGTTTACACAAGAGGTTTAAACGTTTAATGTATGAAATGTAAAGCAGGACAATTATCCATTCAGGGATACCAGAAATGTGTCCGAGACTGGTGTAAAACAGGCAATACATGTCCCGCAGCACCACAAACAAGCAGGGGTGGTTTGATAGTAAGCCACAGAAGGACCAAGAATCTCAAGGGTTAAAGCAGGACCTCTTCAACCTCCTCGTTGAAGTTGTCAGCAATGCTCTTCCTGTGCATCTCCCGCAGGTGGCGCCGCAGAGCCGGTTTCTGGGCAAAATGCAGCTTGCAGTAATTACAACAGTGTGGCCGTGTGCCGCTGTGCAGGTTCACGTGATCCTGGAGAGACACTTTCTGAGTGAAAGTCTTGGTGCAGACGCTGCACTGATAAGGCTTGAAGCCTGTGTGCATGCGTATGTGACGAGTCAGGTTTCCCTTCTGGGTGAAGGTCTTCCCGCATCGCAAGCAAAGGAACAACTTGTGCTCCCTCATGTGGCTGACGTAGTTCTCTAGAAACTGGAAGGTTAGGGAGCAGTTCAGGCAGAGGTACGGCCCTTGCAGTACCTCTTGTTCCGGGCTCCTCCTGGCCTCGCTTGAAAAGTCTGTGGATAAATTGAGACCCTGGAAGTGAAACTCATTGGCAGCAACCATGAAGTCCTCACTGTTGACTACCTCAGAGGGACCTGCAGGTCCCTGGGGTTTGCTGCCAGTCTGCAGTGGTTTTGATGAACCCAGTTGAACATCTGGACAACCTTCAACCTCAAATACTGCCTCCTCTTCTGTTTTTATTGGCAAGCTTTGTGGTCCAAGCTTGTGTTTTTTACTTGTCTTAGGGCTGGGTTCTGTTCCTCTAATACTCTCCTGGATGGTTTCTTTGGTGCTCCCCAAAGCACCAGCTGAGAAGCTGGGTTCCATGTATTGCATGGCTGTCTGCTGGCACTTTTCCACCACATGTCCCATCTGAAGGTAGCTGGCGACTGTGAGGTAGCTGATCAGTTCTTGAACAGGGAATTCCAGGACGCCGGTGTAGCAGGACTGCAGGAGCTGTGTGACCACCTCTGGGCTTTGATTGATTGACAGAAGGGTCTCCTCTGTGTCCTTCAGCAAAAACTGGTCCCTCAGGAAGGGTGAACTGGCTGCCAGCACCACTTTGTGACCCTGGAACGAAGCCTGCTCGATGCGTATCGTCACATCGCAGAACAGCCTCTGCTCTCGTAAGCTGTTCATCTTCTGTAGCACACAGTTGCTGTAACTGACGAACTGGAAGTGGAGTTTGGGACTTCCTGTGGCCATGTTGGCAGATGCAGGATAAGCTGGGAAAGTGTAGGTACAGGGTAAGTAAAGATTATTTCAGGGTGCTTACTGAAGCAGACATTGGTACAGCTCTGACATATCCCAGTTATCTTAACTGATGTATTCCGAAAGAAGAGAGCCACTTAGTAGTAAAAATAACAGTTTACTGGTTGTGAAAGATATGCCTGATGCCACATGAGCAATTGGCAAACAGATATACCCGACATGAACATGATACCCGACAGATACAGAATACATTCACATTACAATCTGGCCCATGGCCTTATCCATTGAAGCTCGATAGCCGCCCCTATGCTGGCTGAGCTGAGATGAAAGCAATACAGTGATTAAGAATGGCTCGGCCAGAGGGCAGGACAAGGGGCACTTGGGGCCGCCTTCCCCCTAGACAAGGCATGCTGCAGGGTGGAGGCAGGGAGGAGGAGGACCAAACAAAGAAACGACAGGGGTTTATGGGCAGAGAGACCTATTTAAACTGGTCAAACTGGTAACGTATGAGATTGATGGGTGGAGTCTCCTTTCGGAAAGACAACAAGTTTCCAGTTCCTGTCTAGATTCACTTTGTATATCATTTTCTGCTTCAGTCATCACAGCCTGGTGACATTTTAAAAATGAAATACATCAGTAAGAAATATCGCCTAGAACAAATGTGGCATTTCTGGCATCCACTGCGGGCAGAGTTGGGCAGGTTAATGGTTACACTCTGGTGCACCAGCTGCCCCTTTCATACACCGAGCCACCGAGGGGCTCAGAGAGAGGACATGTTTGAGAGCTCTGTTGAACCCACAGGAGTGATTTACATTATTTTATTTTGCTAGTCACCAGGTGACTGAAACAGGAAATGATGCACAATGTTTTGACAGCTGTGAGATTTCAGACCCATACCAAGTTGCTCTTTAAGAAGTGCCAGCATTGTTTTGGAAAGCCCTGATAAACAATACATTGTGACCATTTACAAAAAGCCTGAACATATTTTAAATACAAACATATAACAAGGTCAGTTTTTATGTCATTAGATTTTTTTTCTATTTTAAATAATTAATAATATACAAAATACCTTTCTAAAACAATGTATGAAACTGCAAAACTAATATTAACAGAATATTTACTGAAAACTATCATTGTGATATCAAAAATGGAATTAATAATATAATTACTCATATTAGTGGTGTTAATTATGTGTATTTTAATATCTGTAATTGCACTGGTAAACAAAAATACAGGGCATTACAGTACTAAAAGACTGCATTATTTTGGGGAATATAGAAAATATTCATACTGTGATTTGAATTTTTCATTTTGTGTTTCTTTAAAAATGCGAACTAAAACAAAAACGCTGGCATTGTCATGTAGCATTTGCAACGGGAGTGTCTGGCCTAGCAGCAAACTGCAGCTACAGCCTGCTCTAGACACACAGAGTGCGTTACAACTTTGCACTCCAACACTTTGAAACATTTACTCTGCATCGCTGGCGTAAGAAAATAAATAAAATAACGCAAAACTGAAATAGCGAATTTGGAATTTAAAAATAATACCCAGTAAACGGTGATAACATTTTTACTGGCATCGTCTCGGTTTGCTTGTCCCAGACCTAGACGCTTCTAGTAGCAGACTCATTCTAGTACAGCAAGTGGAGGCGCCTGCTCTTAGTGGCTTGTCACAAATAAACATTGTACAGTGTTTAACTCACGTGTACTCACCTGAGGCGGCGCTTTCTTTACATTAAACCCTGTTTTGTGACGGGTGCATCTTACCTTGGTAGTTGCTCCCCAAATAAATTAAGGTGCATGTGGTTATTTTTTTTTTTTTTTGCCGCGGAACAGGCGTGGTTTAAACATTCTAGAAGTACTACAATTGAATCAGCAGCCGAGAAAGATTTAAAGGGAAAGGTCGGTGGATATTATTGCAAAGTTGTAAATTGCAAAGTATAGTTGAAACGCAAAGGCTACAAGTTCAACAGAGTGTAAGTGTATTGCATGATAAAATGATGCTTACCAATATACATCCGTTTGAAATAGTGTGTGTGTGTGTGTGTGTATATATACACACACACACACTGTTGTGCAAAAGTCTTAGACATGCTGCATTTTTCTACTCTGATGTATTATGAGCATCAACAATTAACTCAAAGCCTTCACTAGTGTTTTCTACTATTATAACAACCTTGACTTGCATAAAGAAGGAAAAACATTGTGTGAAAGCATAATCAACAAGTACAGAGATACATTATCTGTAATTGACAAACCCAGGACTGGAAGACCCACAAAGCTGTCTAACAATGATGAGCAATACTTGAAGATAATATCCTTAAGGAACAGAAAGAAGACAAGCGTTGAATTGACAGCAGAACTGGCAGAAGCCACAGGTGTCGTTGTACGTCAATCAACAGTCCAAAGCACCTTTGACAGTTGTTCCCTAGTCCAATTTCTGTGTTCTTGTGCATGTTTTAGCCTTTTAGTCTTGTTCCCCTTTCTTAACAGAGGTATTCTTACTGCAACACATCCTTTAAGTCCTGATTTCAGGAGTGACCTTTGTACTGTTGCAATTGCAACTACTGTATGTATTTTATTGAAGTATCTAGTACACCAGTTGCAATGTGCTATCAAAATATAGTCTCGGCTGAGGGAAATCATTATGCAGCTCAATTGAATTTTGTTTGTGCTGGTGATAGGGCCAGGCTTGGCCATGTTACACTATTGCAATGTATCCAGCTGTGATGTTACTTGCTAAGATCTTGTTCAGCACAGGTTACTGTTGTATCGGAATAAGAGGGGACTGACTGCATTAATGCCAGTCTTACATTTTGAGTTATTAATCATAGTCTGTGAGTGTATGGGAAATAATGTAGGCTATTATTGAGATAAATCAAGTAAACATTAAGTAGTTGCAAAGACTAGCAATACTGTATACATATACATATAAGGAATGCCCATTAGGTGGCACCAGAGGACTGTAGAAAAAACCTAAACCTGCCTGCCACTGTTGAATACTGAAGACAATGAAGGGAACTGCAAAGTGCTAACCTATCACTACAGACATGAAGCAGTGAATCTGCACAGTGCTAACCTATCACTACAGACATGAAGCAGTGAATCTGCACAGTGCTAACCTATCAGACATGAAGCAGTGAATCTGCACAGTGCATATCAGACATGAAGCAGTGAATCTGCACAGTGCTAACCTACATGAAGCAGTATCTGCACAGACATGAAGCAGTGAATCTGCACAGTGCTAACCTATCAGACATGAAGCAGTGAATCTGCACAGTGCTAACCTATCAGACATGAAGCAGTGAATCTGCACAGTGCTAACCTATCAGACATGAAGCAGTGAATCCTATCAGACATGAAGCAGTGAATCTGCACAGTGCTAACCTATCAGACATGAAGCAGTGAATCTGCACAGTGCTAACCTATCAGACATGAAGCAGTGAATCTGCACAGTGCTAACCTATCAGACATGAAGCAGTGAATCTGCACTGTGCTAACCTATCAGACATGAAGCAGTGAATCTGCACAGTGCTAACCTATCACTACAGACATGAAGCAGTGAATCTGCAAGTGCTAACCTATCAGACATGAAGCAGTGAATCTGCACAGTGCTAACCTATCAGACATGAAGCAGTGAATCTGCACATCTCAGACATGAAGCAGTGAATCTGCACAGTGCTAACCTATCAGACATGAAGCAGTGAATCTGCACAGTGCTAACCTGACATGAAGCAGTGAATCTGCACAGTGCTAACCTATCAGACATGAAGCAGTGTGAATCTGCACAGTGAATCTGTGCTAACCTATCAGACATGAAGCAGTGAATCTGAAGTGCTCTGCACAGCACAGTGCTAACCTATCAGACATGAAGCAGTGAATCTGCACAGTGCTAACCTATCAGACATGAAGCAGTGAATCTGCACAGTGCTAACCTATCAGACATGAAGCAGTGAATCTGCACAGCTAACCTATCAGACATGAAGCAGTGAATCTGCACAGTGCTAACCTATGAATCTGCACAGACATGAAGCAGTGAATCTGCACAGTGCTAACCTATCAGACATGAAGCAGTGAATCTGCACAGTGCTAACCTATCAGACAGACAGTGAAGCAGTGAATCTGCATGAAGCAGTGAATCTGCACAGTGCTAACCTATCAGACATGAAGCAGTGAATCTGCACAGTGCTAACCTATCAGACATGAAGCAGTGAATCTGCAAGTGCTAACCTCAGACATGAAGCAGTGAATCTGCACAGTGCTAACCTATCAGACATGAAGCAGTGAATCTGCACAGTGCTCTATCAGACATGAAGCAGTGAATCTGCACAGTGCTAACCTATCAGACATGAAGCAGTGAATCTGCACAGTGCTAACCTATCAGACATGAAGCAGTGAATCTGCACAGTATCAGACATGAAGCAGTGAATCTGCACAGTGCTAACCTATCAGACATGAAGCAGTGAATCTGCACAGTGCTAACCTGAAGCAGTGAATCTGCACAGTGCACTACAGACATGAAGCAGTGAATCTGCACAGTGCTAACCTATCAGACATGAAGCAGTGAATCTGCACAGTGCTAACCTATCAGACACAGTGAATCTGCACAGTGCAGTGAAAGTGAATCTGCACAGTGCTAACCTATCAGACATGAAGCAGTGAATCTGCACAGTGCTAACCTCATCAGACATGAAGCAGTGAATCTGCAGTGAATCTGCACAGTGCTAACCTATCAGACAGCAGTGAATCTGAAGCAGTGAATCTGCACTGTGCTGCAAGCGCTAACCTATCAGACATGAAGCAGTGAATCTGCACAGTGCTAACCTATCAGACATGAAGCAGTGAATCTGCACAGTGCTAACCTATCAGACATGAAGCAGTGAATCTGCACAGTGCTAACCTATCAGACATGAAGCAGTGAATCTGCACAGTGCTAACCTATCAGACATGAAGCAGTGAATCTGCACAGTGCTAACCTATCAGACATGAAGCAGTGAATCTGCACAGTGCTAACCTATCAGACACGAAGCTGTGAATTTGCACAGTGCTAATCTATCAGACATGAAGCAGTGAATCTGCACAGTGCTAACCTATCAGACATGAAGCAGTGAACTGCACAGTGCTAACTATCAGTGAAGCAGTGAATCTGCACAGTGCTAACCTATCAGACACGAAGCAGTGAATCTGCACAGTGCTAACCTATCAGACATGAAGCAGTGTTCATTGGGCTGTGATCACTGGCACTGTGGGATACATTATTTTGTTAATTGCCTAAAACTGTTTTTTTTTTATATATAGTTTCTATACAAGTTAATATTTGCAGTCTCTTATGTTACAATGTAAAGATAATGTATAATGAGGTAATGTGTAGCACAAGACAGTCTTTAATTCTCCAGTCGCCGGCAGTTAATGCTGTCCAGATTGCAGCCTGACAGCCTGGAGAAAGAAAGAATGTACTTCCGCCCCTGAGACACCCCCTTCTTTGTCGTAGATAATATATGAGCCATGCATGTCTGCCCTCCCTCAGAACAGAGTAAACCGCAAGCAGGATACGTTTCTAATTACTAACTCAGGGGTATTGGAGATTCAACCCAAAATACAGCGATATGACCAGCTGAATTCCCCAGCTGAATAGGGTGTACCTAAAACAATTAATTAAACAAATAACCATAAATAATTCCTTTAAATAAGGAATAGTGGCGATGCTGCAGTGTGTTGGTAATAATGGAACTGCCAAGTCTTCTATTATCACAGAGGAACACGCCACAGCAATACCATCGGCACGATTATACTACAGTACTCCCTTTACTTTATCTATCTGATATAATGCTTGCAGTCCACCGACACACTGAGAGCGGGGCTCAAGCGACCCTGTGAAGCATTTCATCAGGACAGGCGTCATTCATTGGTGTCATCTGAGATAGAAAACTGCACATTCTAGCCTAAATTTAGCTCGTATTATTCAAGGGAGTGTTTCAAATTTGTTCACTAAAATTATTTGTTGACAAAGTCCATTTTAGTTGTAGCCCTGGATTTAAGTCAATCCCTTCACTTCTGATGTGATTCACATATTTTGGTTCACATTTTATATAACATATACATATACTGTATATTTCAAATACTCAAGTTGCTTCCTGGTTCTTCCTGCAATTAGATCATGTGCTCCGCAGCACAGGAAGTGACTAGATATCAGGAAGCAGCAGCTAAGTCTATATTTGTTTCTTTTTTTACCATTATACTTGAAAAAATACCATTTTGTAAATAAAGTGACTGCTAAAGCCACTCCAAACATGTATTTAAGTAAATAATTAAGGACTGAGATAATAACAGTTAATGAGAGAATCCAACAGGCAGTGGTTACAAAAGCTCACTTTGAATTAAGGTCTAATAATATCATTACTCATCAAGGTAAACGTGTTGGTGGAGGGGTGCTTCTCGGTGCTATTGAAAAACAACGAGCCTCGGAGCACTCGGTTACCTAGCACAGGTTCAGCCAGCTGTAAAAACTGCACGACAAAAAGAGTGCTGCTTGAACTCTGGGATCGTATAATATTAACCTAGTGCGTTACACGCTTGCAACAAGACAAACACACACAGTGGTTACACAAGTGCAGTAAACGAATTGTGTGCAATTGAAATGAAAAACTGCAGGCTAGTTTTTGATTTATGTAGACCTAAGTGAAAGCTAAGTAATCGCATTCGACCTGACTAGATTATGCTATTATTTATTAATAGAAATGTTTTTGTACAGCAGACGATAGTATAACTTATAAGGGTTTTTTTGTGTTTGTTTTTTTTGTTTGTTTGTTTTTTTTTTTTTTAATGACGACGCAGTCACTACTCATTCATGTAGTTTTAATGGCATAAAATGTATCACACAACACATCTGATACTGTAGCAACCAGTCAGATAAATATTATTACAGGTAATGCGTTTCCCATTCATAATTTACAACTGGACACGTTGCATAAGGAATTCCGCAGGCACAACGTAATTTGAATTCAATGGACCTAACAGCTGGATAGTGCTTAGCTGTTTTCGCATTTTTGTTACCCTCTTTAGTGTGTGTGTGTGTGTGTGTGTGTGTGTGTGTGTGTGTGTGTGTGTATATATATATATATATATATATATATATATATATATATATATATATATATATATATATATATATTGCTATTCGGCTTTTTTAGAGAAAGAATCAGCTGGAGGTAAATTCCTCTTCATTGCTCGCTCTCTTCTTTGGAGCTCGCTGCGCACCCGCTCTCTTTTCTGTAAGCTTCCCTTTTGTCTGGCTGAGCCAAAAGGAGCCAGACCAAACCGACAAAAAAAAAAAAAAAAAAAAAAAAAGCAAAACGAGGCCGAGTGACTGCGCTGTATAACTGGGAGGAAGAGACGAGATCCAAGTCACCTCCCCCTATACAGACAGGAGCGGCAGAAAATTGAGCCGTTCTGCTTTCCCTTTCCACCGGCACACCGGGGAATCGAGCACATACGGTGCTGATGCTGCGATAGCGTTGAGATTGTACTGTACAGCCGCCTCCTGGCGTGCAATACGTTTCCTTTGGCTACACCAATTCTCAACGAAAGGACCACCATTGTAAACATCTGGCACGGTGATTTTTTTTTTTAAACAAAATTTGAATTTTAGATGCCGCTGGTCGCATCCTTTTACACGTTTTTTTCTTGTATTCTGGGTGCAGAGTCCTTAGCATCTCTCCGTGGCTAGGGAGTGGCTGCTGTTCACAGAGGCTCTCGCTTCCACAGACTCCCCTCTAGGACCACGACAGGGGCTGTCACCGCGGCTCTATCTGGGTTTTGGTTGCCGGAATCTGGAAGCCAGGAGGTATGGGTCGTTTTTTTTTTTTTTTTTTTTTTTTTTTTTTTTTTTTTAATTCCTTTGTTGAGTTGTAGCAGCTTTTAAATGGGTTTCAATGTTTTTTTGTTTTTGTCTGCTGAGTGATTCGTGATGCGCACAATGCTGTAAACAATGGAGGCTTAGGCAGTGCGTGAAAGGCAACCAAGAAGCATCCTATGTTTGGTATTTAAATAGTATTTACTGTGTTTAAAAATTAAGTTACGTCTCGCAGTATGAATCTGGGTATGGAATTTTTAGGCTGAAATGTTAGTGAACGTCACACGGTAAAGGTTTTTTTTTTTTTTTTTCTGTTACCGTTATATATATATATATATATATATATATATATATATATATATATATATATATATATATATATATATATATATATATACACACACACACACACATGGTTGGGACAGGGCAGTTCGTTGAAATTGAGGGATGCAATGCATATTCTATTAGTGGTGTAGCATCTCAGTACACGCTCACCAAGGCCAGCCGTTAGTGATGACGCGTCAGTGGTAAAATTCAAGATGCCAAAAGCTGTCATTTCTTTTTGTCTGCTGTGTTTAGACTTCTCATAATTTATAAATATAACCGTGTTTCCATCTTTGTTATATTTAGAATGAATTAAAACGTAGCCTATATAAAAAAAAAAATGTGTTTATGCCTTAGTCTCTCCCAGTGTTGATTGGAAGGGTTGTTTGATGTTAAAGTGCGCCATGTGTGAGATGTCAGGTCACTGGCACTGTTACTGGAACTGACAGTCAATGTTTCGCCGTACCATTGAAAATCCGAGTACCTAAAATACAGACAGTGTTGTGGCGGCTTCTTTCCAAGTGCAGCAAATGTAGGGAATTGTCTTTGGAAATGATTGACACATACAGTAATTGGGTCTAACAACCATACATCTCTACAGTACGTTTCTTTTTATTATTATTATTTATTTATTTATTGATTGGTTTATTTTTTTGGAAATCCATTGATTTGCTTTGTGGCTTATTAATTTGGGTTTCTTTTGCAGCCAGGTTAACTCTTATAAAAACCGTTTCGTACAAATATTGTATTATTCTATCCCTAATGTTGACACTGGATCCCTTCTTGTAAAGCAAGAAGAAAGAAGATCAAAGTATCCGTTATTGGCAGCGTTATTTATGGCATCGAAGAGGAAGCATTGACGATAGTTGGGTTAACATCACCTTCAATTTAATTTGTGGTACCTTAAAATATTCTGCTTTTAATTTAGACACAGACAACGTTGCCACAAACTGTAGGCAGCCCTGTTAACTAGTATGTTCATTTAACTGTTACTTCTTGCTGTCATAACTGTTCACTGGGCAAGCGGTCTGCAGTATAAATAAGCACGTCACAAGTGTTGTACTGAAGCACAGTAAGTGGACTATTGAATTTAGGGAGTCACAAGAGAAAGCCCAAGCACCCAACAGGGCTTCAGACTCACAGCAGCCCTGCTGCACCCAGTCCTGGGTCTCAGAACCCCCTGTTTAGGAACATTATGAAATGACTGGGTGCCAGACCCCTGGTGAATGTGCTCTGAACTGAGGCATGGATAGTATGCAGGTGTACTAATGTGATTGTCCATGCAAACAATGATCATTTCAGTAAAGACTGAAGGTAGTTTTGAATCTCAGGACTGGGTGGAAAGCTAGTTTCAAGCCATGCCCCAATTTACATTACCATGAAATTCAGCACAACAGTCAGTCTCTGCTTGAGAGAGGCCCAGGACTGAATGGCAATATCCAGACAAAAACAAGACCTTTTGTGGGCCAAGGCTGTCTTGAAAGTGGACATTTCTGGTTATGCACGTTCATGTCTGTTAACTTCAAGCTGAGATTTGAAGCTATTCTCCATTAATAACACAGATTGTTTATTTCATGTAGAAGTGTGATTTAGAAAAGGATAGGACCTGTGTTATCCATGAAAGACATCTTCGAATCTCATAATGATGCCAGATTGCCTTGCAGTGCTTCAGCTGCAATGATACTGGAAAGAACTAAAGACAACCATGAAAACAAGGGCAATTTGTATACTGGCATTTCCATGAATATTTAGAATTTTCCAGATACTTCATTCTTCAAGTAAGCCGTTAGCCCAGAAATGGTTACCTAGCTAAGTTTGAGTGTGGTGTGTGAACCTTGTCTTGTGCCCATGTGGTTGAGTTGAGACAGAAGCAGACAGGTGTGTTCGGGGGCTTGCAGCTGCTCCGGTCCCGACCCCCCCTGCAGGGCTCTGTGTGTTTAGCAGGGCAGCAGGGGGTGGGTTCAACTGTGATATAAAGAGACAGGAATGGTAAATTTGATGCTCATGAGTTGGCCACTATCTCAAACTGTACCTTTGTGCAGAGCTGCACTGTTTTTAAATTCAAAGACTCAAATCATAACAGAGCTCTGTGATGCACCTAGAAAGTTGGAGGTGCGACCATCACTTTAAATAACATGTCCTATTACTTTTGATATGTCAAGATAATTGCAGTCTTATTATCATCTGTCTGAATACCATCATACACAAGTGCCGAGCTCTGTGAGTGTCAGCACGCTGGGTTCTGTCCTTCACACTCTCATTTCAGTTTCAGTGTTTTTGTTTTCCTGAATATGTGATTACAGCGAAGCACTCAGACACAAAGGAAGCCTGTGCTGAGTATTACAAAGCTGCTGTAGTTTCAAAACAGCTACTGAAACACTGAAATGCCGCTCGTCGAGGATGGAGATGAAATCAGGGTGCAACAAATGTGATCCTTTATACAATATATATATATTTCTGCTTTGATAAGTAAATAAAGCAAGCTAGAAAACAGTGAACACTTTTATTGGGTTTAAGTTCATTAACGTTCCTTCAGAGTTTTCTTTATCCCACAATAAAAACCCTTAGCAAAACGTGAAGTGAAGACATCAGAAAAAGAACCGGATAGGTTCCCATTTTATTTTCAGAGTCTTCTATTGTGGCCCTCGCTGTTGGTGAACTCCCTGGTGTCCAGGGTGTGGTGGAGGTGGTACATGTGTCTGTCTATACATTTGTCCATCTGGAATATTGCTCCTTAAATATGATTGTCCATACTCCCAATGCATTTATCATCAAAATCCTGGCTCCTGATCACTTCAGTAATAATTGAAGGTAGTTTTAAACCTCAGGACTGGGTGCAGGGCTGGTTTCAAGCATTACCATCAATTCAGCACAATGGTCACTCTACTTGAGAGAGGCCCGTTCGTTATTGGGAGTATCAGATTGTGAGGGAGATGGAGGTGTCTCTGTCTGTCCATCTGTCCGCTGTATGTCAAACTTCTTTATGTGTATCTTGCTATACCCCTTATAAGCTACTTTCTTACAAAACTACATAACCAGAGATAACATCAGCTTGTGCAAATGCAGCTGCCTTTTCTATCTACCTGGAGCAAAGCTTTACACACAACCCGGATTACTCAACTATCTGACCACTGTGGCCTCCAGTGAACACAGAACAGCACACATTTATTTCATGTCTAAATTTAATTTCCACTGATAAATTGCTTGTGTGAGTTTATGGAAATCGATCTTTCTGATCACATGCAGTAGGAAATGTTTGTAGTTTCACAGTGAAGGGAAACGCAGGTTTATAGCGAAGGGAATGATTAAATAGCAAAACACACACAGAAATACACATGCAGAGAAACACATGCCAATCACGTGCCTGCTGGGTTGAGATAAGGACAGTAAGCGGATTGGTATGTAGGCCTATGTGGCAGACTGTACAAGGCTGTCAATGAGATAAGAATTACATTTGGCTCTACTGAATTTGTCAGGTTTACCAGTGTACATAATATTAACTGCCACACTTTAATGCTAAATAATTAGGTACTAGTTTCACAATAAAGCAAGTTTAATACCCACTTACTCAATAGTATCCAAATACATCTAGTTGCATAAAAATGGGCTTCTGTTTTTATGCTCCATGCCAATATTGTATGACATGACGGCCACTTTGTGATTGTGAGTCTTTTGACAACCTGGCCACTTTATTAGGCACTGTATCAAATATCAGGTTGGGCCTCCGTTTGCCCCAATCACAGCATTGACACTAAGTGGCGTCGACTCCATGAGGTGCTGGAAGGTGTCTCAAGGGACCCATTGAGTCATTTTCTGACAAGCCTCTTGGTTACCAGTTTCCCTTTGCCATTGCTGATCCACTCTGTACTGTAGCACATGCTCCACATTCACAAACAGTCATACCTCTTTAGAATGCTGTTAGCTCTTTCTGCATTACTGGCAGACTGTTTGCAGTCGTGCTGCTCCCATAGATTTATAGTGCTTCAGGGATCACGTCACATGATCAACCTCATCAACCTCAGAGCTATGCCTAATCCAATCAAGTAGACAGGTCCTAATTAAGTGACCTGAAACTGTATGTACCCATAACATGAGAAGTTTACATTAACTACAAAAACATTAACCATCTTTATTACAATTTTAAATATATCCTGAAAAATAACAGAGAATCGCACCAAACAGAATATCAGTAATGTATGTGTGGTCATAATTTATAGAATTCTGCAAGTTTTGGTTCCCCCAAAATTGAAATTTCAACTGTAGTTTGTACATTTTGCTTCTGAAAAGACTCCTCAAGCCTGATTGAGGAAGCATTTTAGCATTGTGCTTAGAAACCCGTAGAATTGTGAACTTTAACCTGTGTAACCCTAATATTCCTTCCCATATCACTCCCCCCACAATCAGACTGACTCGCTGTGTGACCCTGAGCAAGTCCCTTAACCTCCTTGTGCTTCGTCTTTCGGGTATGACGTTGTTGTAAGTGACTCTGCAGCTGATGCATAGTTCACACATGCTAGTCTCTGTAAGTCACCTTGGATAAAGGCATCTGCTAAATAAACAAATAACAATGATGGCCATGGGACAGGGTTGGCAAGATTAATTATAGCTTATACTGTAGCTGCAATATACGTTACCATCACACAAACACCTCTCTTGCATACCCAATGAGATCTAGGTCTTAAATACCACTTGTCCAGTTTTCATTAAACTGTTCCTTGCCATTATTTGTTCTATATTATTTTGTACATGCTGTAAATTTTTTATTTACCGCCGTGGCAACGGATGGATAGTGTTAGCTGTTGTGCTGTGAGCTGATAATAAGTCACCTAACTGTACTGAGGGGAGTGGCTAACTGGGTTTTATTGTGTTTATAGGTAAGGATGGGAGGAAGCTCTCGGCTCTCTGAGGCCTGACACGCTGACCGAAGCCTCCTACAGCAGGGGTTTTTCCTGAACTCACATACCCAAGAAAGATGAGCATGTTGAAGCCGAGTGGGCTGAAGATCCCCGGTCGGGGGCCTAAGCATGCCAGCCCAGTAGGCCGGTCCTCCGCAGGGTCCACTTCCAGTGCCTCGGCCCAGAAGGAAGGTAAGATGAGAGCCTCCAATTCCTTGATAACTGCAGTGTCCCATAATTAGGATAGCTCCTTTTAAACATCGCAAACGGTATAGAGTGCGTGTTTGACTGGGGTTCTTCACTGGAACACCATGGAACCTGTGAATCATACAACAGGTTTCACCACTTTCAGTTTTTGAGTTGTTTGTGACTAGCTGAGCGAACGACACGCCATGATTGAGTGAGACATCCACACTTAACCGTAGGAAAAAATCAGTATTACTGACACCCGTTTCGTTTGCTGTGATTTTCCTCAGTGTTACTGACACCCATGTCGTTTACTGTGATTTTCCTCAGCTTGGATATCTCTGCTCGGCTGCATCTGGTCAGCTGCTGGTGCAATGATCGCATTGAGTAGCAAAGCCCCTGCAACCCCTTGCACAGTTAACAGGTTTCATGATGTTTCAATAAAGAACCAGAGTAAATCCGTTGCTTTAAAAAGTGAGTGATGTATCACAATATTTTGTGAGGCCCTGAAAAATAAACATTGAAAAGGAGTAAGCTAGCGATAATCAGTTTAAAGGTGACACTAAGACACTTAGCTTTTGAGTTTTCTAGAAATACATTGTAGATAGTTAAGAAGAATCTGTAATAATTATTTTAAACGATTGAGGTATTTGTTGTATAATTATTGTATCGTGAGATTTCCATAACGTGGCATCCATATTAATGTGTCAGCTTGAGTTGAGGATGTGCTGTTTAAGTATTATCCATCGCATTTAGCAGATTACAATAAATTCCCATCCCAGACTTTAAACACTAAATGAACTGCACTGCAGGCCTCCTCCAGGTTCATTTTGTAAGCCAGGAGGCTGGTGACTCATGTGGCTGACATTCTCTTGGCAGCTCCTTCAGTTTGTTAGTACAGTCACAGCATGTTCTGTTGCTGACCATGCTGTAATTTAGCACAGCAAGTAGGAAGAGAGAGAGAGAGGGCACTCTTACACTCAACGGAGGTTCAGAACAGAAGGAAGCACTTTTAATGCAGATCTTTTTAAATGCCTGAGTCGCTTACCTGGAAAAGAAACAGCCATGTGGTGTGCAGGGGGTCATGCAGCCAGGGAGCACAGGTTCTTGTCCTGGCTGTATGTAGTCCCCAGTCTTCGCATTGACACTGGTTCTCTCTCGGGTTAGGGAAGCAAAACTGTCAGGGACTTCTCAAGCAGAGACCTGCAGGGCTGGCCTTTGTTCTCCAGGGGCCAGTAGCTCGTCGACATTTTGTGTCTTGGTCCTGGCTGTAAAGAGGTCACTGGCTTGATTGTATGATCGGATGATGCCCATTGACCTTCACTTCTCCTGTGCTGATGTGGGGAAATTAAGGTAAAGCAGACAACCGGTGGACTGCTTTAGAGATTAGGTGAATTGTCTACTGATTGACAAGTAATCTAGTCACTTTGCTGTTCTGCAAATCTCAAAGCCTCGCTGTGAGCAGACTGGTCAAATCCACCGAGTAGTTTTCAGTTACTGTGTCTTAGGGAAGGAGAGAGGCATTACAGTAAGCATCCCAAAGAGGAGCCTGTACTGTTAGACCAACATCAGGTCCCAACCATGGATCACACTCATTTTACCTAAATTGTTTTGAAACTGAATTTGTATTGTGACAGGGATGCTTCACTTTTGTTTACACACACACAAAAAAAAACATAATTAAAATATTCTGAGAAAAGAACACAGTATAGTAATAAAAATAATCTGGAATCTGGTAATCCAGATTGACCCAGCTGGTTTGGAATTGCAAGAGTCAACTATATGATGCTTTAAAAATAACCCTATAAATGAGCGTGTTAAAGATAATGAGTTAGAATACATAGGAGGCAGGAGGTGTTTTCCTGAAAGCTTTAACAGAATGCTTGAATATACAGTGAAAAGTGTAGAGGTCATGATGAGGTTCTATAATGCACTGGTGAGACCACACTTAGAATACTGGGTTCAGTTCTGCTCACCACATTACTGATAATACAGTGTGGCCTTGGAGAGAGTCCATTGAAGAGCAAGCAGACTAACCTCAGGGCTTAAAAGAACAAGCTATGAAGATTGAAGGGACTGCATTTATTTAGCCTAGATTATAGAGTTAGGTGCGGGGGGCTTGATTGTGAACTGCTTTTAAGATTTTAAAGACTTCAAAGTTAACCTTAACCGATACTTTAAGTGCAGCGCTGAAACCAGGACCAGAGGACACAGTTGGAAGTTGAATGACAGAGAGTGGTGAGGGGATGGAATGGGTTACTGTGCTTAGATGGTGAGTGACAGACTGAATGTCCAAACAGTAACTGTGGTTCAAAAGTCTTTTATAAATTGTACTTTCCCAATATTAATACTTTCAAAAATAATAACAATACTGCTAATAATTGCCCCTCTACCAGCAATGGTACTGTGGTCTAGAGACGGTACAGTCCTGAAATAATAATAATAATAATAATAATAATAATAATAATAATAATAATAATAATAATAATAATCACTATGCTATTCCAGCACGAAACTATGCTCCCCATTTTCCCTGCCCGAAACTGTGCGCTGGTATCCAAGGGCGGTGGTACTGTGCTGTGAGGAACGTGCTTGGGGTTTTTGCTGGCTCTGTTGCTGCAGCTCACTCTCAGTCCTCTGAAACACATAAACACAAACACACAGCGCTCCGACGGGTTACGTTACCATCAGCGTAAAGGGCCATGTCTACGTAGCTGCGCCCCCTTTGCACTGCCAAACTGCAATCAGCCCAGCGCCGTTCTCTATCCAATCGCTGCACAGCCTGCAGCTCATCAGAATGGATTTGTTTAGCCCTGTCGCAGCTACACTCTTTCCCAAAGATGTCCAACTTTCACCCAAGCATTGAATTGGGCCATCTCAGGGAAAGCGCACCTCTCACCTCCCCAAGCATACTTCCTGGATGGGAGGTAGACTTACAGCTTAGATTCCTTCTCTCCCCATCACAGCTACCTAGCCATGTTGTTGATGCTGAATCACTGGGATCCTTTGAGACCTGACTTGACAAGGTTCTGCGATCAGTCCGCTACAGTACTAGGAAGCTGAATGGATTCCTATGTTTCTTAAGGCATTTCAGAATGGCTTCTGCTCTTACGCAGAGCTGCTGTCAGTCCCTGTGGTGCTTGCATCTCAAATTCCTCCCCTGAACATCCTCCTCAGTGCAGAGATGTTAGTAAGCTCTCGACTCTGGACACTGAGGTCATTTGTATTTTGCGGAGGAGGCAGCAGAGCTGTGTGCTGCTGTGTGATGGGATTGCATTGTGTTTGTAACACTGAATCCCACCTCTCTCCCAGTGGCACTGTAAGAGCTCCACTGTTTGACTGTTTATTGGTATTCTGTCTGTCGATTCATCAATACAATAACAGTACGTTAACGACTGAGGAGTACTCCATACAATGAACCTGGGACCTTGTATATTGGCACATCTAGGCTGGGGGTGTCCAATCACAGCCCTGGAGGGCCATTCCACTCCAGGTTTAACATCTACAATGATATAATTAACTACTACTAAGTTTCAATACCAATATAATGTACATGTTTGGAACTGCACCATTAACACAGCATTGTGTTACTAATAACAAGTTATTATATAAGTCTGTGGCAGAGCAGAGCTCTGCCCTTGGAAATACTGGCAGGGATGGAGTTAAATTCTCCTCCCTGCCCAGGTTGATTGCCCCAGGTGGGAGCAATCAACTAATGTAATTAATCAATTATCATTTAGCCACCTGGCATAAAAGGAGGCCTCAGCCTCCCAGTAGGGAGGAGGGAGCTGAGGAAGCAAGTTGGTGGTGTTTGGTGTGTGTGTGAATTTTGAATTTTGAATTTTGAATTTTGAATTTTGAATTTTGATTTTGAATTTTGAATTTTGATAAATCCAGTGAAGGCATTGCCCAGCCTGGAAATTGTTATTTTTGTTAGTTTTGCTTTTTGTCTTTCTTTTTGTGTTTAAATTGCTTTGTTTTGGCCCTTGTGCCCTTTTATTTTTGTGTATTTATAATAAAATAATTATTTTTTTGGACTACAGACTGTCTCTGGGCCTCTATCCACTCACCAGCCTACCACAAGTCTCTTTTTTTTTTTTTTTTTTTTTTTTTTTGAACAAATGTTTTTTATTTATTTTCCGGAAAACACGTGAACATTAACAAATGAATACAAATGAATAGTGGGAGCTCTAAAACACACAAGGTAATGCAGCGACAGGAATACAAAATGAATTAGTAATCCAAAATAATAATAATCATATATTGTATATATGCATACATAAAAAAGGAAAGAGGAGGGCCTAATTAAGCAAATTTCTGAGATTAGAAAAAGTGTCTGACCATGCCGTTACAGTTTTTGCACTGGCATGGTGTAATGCAGATAGAATATAAGCTGCTGGCGGGCTATAAGATGGGGTCAGACAGGCGGAGGCTCACTCACCCTACACATTCTCTTCAAGTCGTTCACTATAGTTTCTTGATCAATTTTATTTATTTATGTAGCGCCTTGCATACCAAAGTGCAGCTAAAACAGAAAGAAGTCTGCTTTATCAAGAAATGATAAAGGCTTTGTTTTCAAGGACCTTTTTCCAAAACTGAAGAGGCTGAAGCAGCTGACCTTGCAGTTGCACAGACGACCCTTACCAATCAGAGATTGCCGTTTTATTTTTCCAGCAAATCCCTTCCACTGTTGCCCTTAGCAACCCCTATTTCCTGAATGACCTGCCGCTCTGGTACTGTAGCAGGCATTGCTAAGAAGCTGCAGGGTGTATGTTGGGAACGACTAGGAAATAAAGCAGTCCCAGTGAAGGGGCGGTGAAGGACATGACCGACTGAAGTACTGTCCAGCCAATCCTGACCAGGGAGTTCATGCAGGTCATCTAAGGGTTTCAAAAGGCTCATCATCGATTAAATTCAATTTCCTGGGCTCCTGAGTGGCACATCTGGTGAAGGCTCTCCACGTGGCGTGCAGGATTTGCCCTATAGCCTGGAGGTCGCTGGTTCAAGTCCAGGCTATTCCACTGCTGACTGTGGACAGGAGTTCCAGGTTATTCCACTGCTGACTGTGGACAGGAGTTCCCAAGGGGCAGTGTCACAATTGGCAAAGCACCACCTGTGGGGGCAAGGGCTTAGGTCAGTTAGGGTGTCCTCAGCTCACTGTGCACCAGCACTGGGCACTTGCAGGCCTGCCTGTAAGTTGCCCAAAGCTGCATGGTCCTCCAACACTGCACCTCAGAGGTGGCCGCATGGCGGGTCTACAAAGTGAAAAGAAACAGACAGCTGACGGCACACATTTCCCAAGACAGTGCAGGGGTGGCAGCGGTGGGCCAGGTTGAAATAAACAATAAGAAAATAAGAAAAATAATTTCTGATTGCAAATTTAAAAAAAAAAAAGAAAAAGTTCAAGTTCCCTCCATTTAAATCTGGTACCCCCTTTTATTTTGTCAAATAATCCTTCATTGATCACCCTGGTGCCATACGAATTCTATTACTAGCACATGCCAGACCAGGGGTTAGTCACAATTGTAATTGTGTAATTTGTAATTAATTGTAATTGTAATTATACTATGTAAGTTATTGTTTGCAGTTCAGTTCTGCATTTATCTGTAATTTGATTTCATTACTCTTGTATTTTCCCCTATTTGTTTGAAGTAATAAGTTCTATAGTATGTTTGTGTATTTGTACCTGTGATTATTGCTGGTTATTTAGAATAAATAGAGGAAACAGGTTAATGTGTGGAGTTGTTTATGTCACTTGTTAATGTAATTGTAATTAGAATTGTAGCATAATTTTAATTTAACAAAATAACTTTGTAATTGGAATTGGAGTTACAATTGACACCAGGACTGGCACATGCACGTTTGTGGTTGTATTGAAGGCTTTCATGAAGTACCAAAAAACTGTTTTGCCTTTAAGTAATAGAATGCATGTTTCTGTTTATAATAATATGCACAAGCAGGTTTTCAGTTTTCAGTATTTGATGGCTCTTGTGAAGAGCATTTATTTTTCTTCTTGCTTTTGCATAAATGCATTGATTATTGTCGATTTATAACTTGTCAGATATTCTACTAGGAAACTGGCTGCCCGCTGTAGCTCAAAGTGTTTTTGCCCAGGTTGGCAGTGCAGTAAAGCACTGGGCTGTGAGACTAGGCATCTCCCTGTGTGCCAGAATACTTTAATTGATACACTGCCAGTGCAGTAAGACTGTGTTAGTGTAGTTATATGTAGCGGATTTTTGCATTCGAATACATGTCAAGAAATGTTTGTTTGAATATTCAGATATTTATCCCAACACAACAGAATAGTATAAAATAAGAATGAGAATGAAATGCTTAATCACAATATGATAAGCGATTCTCCAGATTAATGCAAGTGTGATTGACAGGAGATGTCATCCCCGTGACAGGATAAACAGATATAATTTGAAGGAAACCAATGCATAAATGACACCTAAAATCAAAGACACACGTTCTACCAGCTGAAAGGGAATTGAATTGGGCCATTAATCATTCTTTGTAAAACAAGAAAATAAAAATAAATAAAAATATTTTGCAAGCGAACTGTTCCAAGTAGGTCTTTCTGCTGGATGGTGACTCTTCGTGGATGTCCCATTCCAATGCTGTCCCATTTCAGGCCCTTGGGTGTCAGCAGGCCGGGAGAGGGGCGGGGGGCTTGCTGTAAATGAAGAGCTGGAGAATCTGCTTCTCTTCTGCTGAATGGTGGAATTCAGAACGGGCCACTTGTGGGAGGTGTCGGGGGCACAGGGAGAAAATGAGGCCTGTGTTCTCCTTTTGCTCCCCTGCATCTCCATGGCAACACTGTGCCTGCATTCAGTTCATTTTCACTCTGCTTCCAAGCACAGAGCAAGCCAGCTAATATGGAAATGGGCCACACCACAATGCCAAGTTCAGAAAGGCAAAGCCTAAGCTTCTTGGTTATCAACACCCCCCTGCTCCCCAGAACACACGAGGCATCCTGGCAAAAAATTAAAAAGCTAGTCCTCTTTGAAGGCATTCCATAAGAAGTGAATTAAAGAGAATTGTATTGAGACACAATAATGATCAAAGAGCACGCGTCTGAAAGTCATCTGAAGTAATGCGTTCTTACTGTTGCTTAGAATCACTTTGTTTCACTTGTCACATCCTGGCGACTTTTTAAAAAGTTTAAAGCAGGCCCTCTATAGAGCTTTAAAACATGTCTGCTCTGCACTGCTGGTGTAACTGTTAATCTTCCAAAATGCTGCCCCTAGTTGTAATAGTGTTCCCGGGGGACAGGTTAATGGTTACACTCTGGGTTACCAGCTGTTCTTGGAGAGTAGACATGTTTGAGAGCTCTCTTTGAGACACAGGGGTGCTTTACCATTTTGAAAAATTACCAGGGTGTGGTGAAATAGATACTGATATACACAGTGACTAAAATAAGATAAGATAACTGATGTTTCAAAATTAGACTTTCATGTTGTATTAACTGACACACAGAAAACTAACATAAGATCACGAGGACAGTTCCTCTGATGCACAACATAAGCGACACCCCCCCCCCATTTTAAATGCATTATGTCAATTGTTAGTTGAGAACATGCTGAAAATAACCATTTCATATCTGTACACAGCTTTTTGCTGTAGTATTGTAACCTGACTTTAATGTTGTTTCAGAACTCAGAATGATACCATTTTCCCCCATGAACCTAAGGTTGAAGCCGGGTTGCCTAAATACATTTGTAGTCTAGTTCTACGGAAACAAGCTGTAGACTAAAATTGTATTTTTCTACAAAGGACATATAATGAAATATATATTCATGTACTGTAAATCCAATAATATTCCTCAAGTCTAAGCTAGAGAAGCTCTGGCATGTTGCCCATAGCAATGACTGTTCAGTACCTCAATGGAAGTGAATATGATGAAACACATCTGACGGGGAGAATTACTGCAAGGAAAATAGAAATAGCATAGCAAGGGCAATAGAATAGCAAGCTAAGGCATTGGAATGTTCTATAGGGCTGTTTCTGCGGAATTCCAGTTTATTCTTTTTGCTTCTTCTCATTTCTGCTTCATTAAAAAAACAAAATGAAGAATTGATTTCATAGTGCCCCTCCCCCACATTGCCTACACATATCCTCACCCATTAGGCTAAAACATATGGCTGGGGCATAACACCCAGCTTGTTCTGCCCCGCCCCGCCCCCACCACCCAGCCAAGCCTGCTGACAGTATTTGAATATCCTTTCATTTTCAATTTGAAGCAAATGTAGCAGCTGTACCATATTAAATTCAAATGCACCGACTGCCCCATCAGATCATTAAAGACGCATGAGAAACACTCTTCTGTGCAGTAGAACGAGAGTTACTTATTTCAGACACCATTAATGCGTTTGATACAGACATTAATAAATGAGCCAACGCCAACGTGGTCATTGTTGCCACCAAATTCCAATATTTGTCCAGGCTTTAGTTTATTTAAGTGCATTTTATATTGCTTATGAAGCGAGGGCTCTGTTTTTAGCAGTGCACTGTATAATTGCGCAGTTTCTCAGGGTTAGTTTTACTTTTGGGTGAGTGGGCTCCTAGATTTGTTTTTTGTGCACTTAACCCAGTCAGTGACCTTGTGTAACTGGTGCAGAGGTTTTGCGTGGTGTGAACGACTGGAGTGCTTTCTCTCTGTCTTCGCCAGGCTCCTCTCTTCACAAGCAGCCCTCCCTGAACACCGCTGCTGCCGCAGACAAGCCCGGCTCCAGGCTCGAGGTGGGGGACGAGGTGGCGGGAGACTTCGTGGTGGGCGAGCGGGTCTGGGTGAATGGGGCGAAGCCGGGCTGTGTCCACTACCTTGGGGAGACCCAGTTCGCGCCAGGCCAGTGGGCCGGTGTGGTTCTGGACGACCCTGTGGGTAAGAACGATGGCTCGGTTGGAGGGGTGCGGTACTTCGAGTGCCAGCCTCTGCAAGGCATCTTTACCAGGCCCTCCAAGCTGACCCGGCAGCCCATGGGAGACGGGAGTGACTCCCACTCCACGGAGTCGCTCACCACCCAGAATCTCACCCTCCACGGGGGCTCAGGGGCCAGCCCTGTGCCCCCTGCCCAGCGAGTGATCCTGCCGCTCAGGGAGAGCGTTCTCAACAGCTCCATGAAGACGGGCAACGAGTCTGGCTCTAACCTCTCCGACAGCGGCTCCGTCAAGAAGGGGGACAAAGACTTGAGAGTGGGAGACAGAGTGCTGGTGAGTGGCAGAGTGCTGGTGAGTGGTGAATCTCTGATTATCCAAATCCAGTCCCTTTACTGACACTCAGTGCTGGACCAATATCATTCCCATGCACCCCAGTCCTAGATCTACCTGGAGATTGTTACTGGAATGATCAGTAATCTTTAAATCTGTACTGAATCGATCAATAACTTATTACAGTGCCAGAGTTAGCCAACCTGTAAGTCTTTTAAAGAGATTGTAGCTAACAAAATAATGTTGCTAGCTACTCAGGTCTCAAATGTGCAGTTTTGAAATAAGCACACGTTCAGTTTCCACGTGTTATTCTAAAGAAATATGTTACACTTGCACATCCTATGTCATTTCACCTGAACAGCTCACACTACATTACCTGATCACTTTTGTAAGAAATCTCAACAAGGTAGTTCTGGGATGCGGGGAGAGGGATGTATCTAGCTCTGAAACGGAAATACTCTTGTCAAAGCCCAGTCTAAACCTTAAACATGCAATAAGAGATGGAGTTTCCTAAAAAGAGAAAGGATTTAATAGAGCTAGGGGTTTGGTTAATGGTTACACTCTGGTGTACCAGCTGTCTCTGTAGCTCTACTTTATATCTTGGCATAGTCCAATTTTCACCCAAAGTGATTTCTGGCAATTTTATTTGTTTAATTTTTCACACCAAGATAGACTCTTGAGTTTTACGGCATGTTTTGAATTTCCATAATATTTTCTGGTGTTTGTCCCATATGTATGTTTCATTCATGGGTATGCGTCATGCTTAATAGTCACCAGCATACTGAGGCCCTGTGTAAGGTGTTAATAAAAAAACAATATCTGTGCTACAGTAATTTCTACCCCACTGAAACAATTCGTTTTTATACTAGCCTTATCACAGCGTTTCCTGTTTGCTTTTGAGACAGTCCCAAAGATAAAACATGCTGGTAATATATACTGAGGGCATTGAGAAGAGTTTCCTGTATATCTGTTCTTGTATCCATTAACAGTGAAACCTCGCTAATAAGTACATTGTTCTAACAGAGTACCAACTAAGTATTTAGCTTCTTTTTAAATACAAAATATTAAACCACAAATCCTCAGTCTGTTTTTTTTTTGTTTTGTTTTCCTTTTTATTATTTATTTTACTTTTCTTTTATCGCAAGATTCTCATTCGATTCTCAAAGTTATTTAATCCAAATCATCATTAGCATTACTTTTTGTCTGATGAGGGGGAACACTTTTTACAATTCTAAAACAAATAAGAAACAACTCAAGACTGCCCACAAGCCCTGGCATCGAATGCCTGAGGTGTTTTTTTCTGGTTTGTTAACTTTATTGTGTGTGTTGTTACTTTGTGAAAATTTCACACTCATGACGTTTTGGAGTAAATAGCTTTAGGAATCTAGACCAATGTGCAATCCGCAATGACCCAGATCACTTGGTTATTGCACCGCTGCACTGCACATACCTCTGTAGAGCACCGCTGCACTGCACATACCCCTGTAGAGCACCGCTGCACTGCACATACCTCTGTAGAGCACCGCTGCACTGCACATGCCCCTGTAGAGCACCGCTGCACTGCACATACCTCTGTAGAGCACCGCTGCACTGCACATACCCCTGTAGAGCACCGCTGCACTGCACATACCCCTGTAGAGCACCGCTGCACTGCACATACCCCTGTAGAGCACCGCTGCACTGCACATACCCCTGTAGAGCACCGCTGCACTGCACATACCCCTGTAGAGCACCGCTGCACTGCACATACCCCTGTAGAGCACCGCTGCACTGCACATGCCCCTGTAGAGCACCGCTGCACTGCACATACCCCTGTAGAGCACCGCTGCACTGCACATACCCCTGTAGAGCAGCGCTGCACTGCACATACCCCTGTAGAGCACCGCTGCACTGCACATACCCCTGTAGAGCACCGCTGCACTGCACATACCCCTGTAGAGCACCGCTGCACTGCACATACCCCTGTAGAGCACCGCTGCACTGCACATACCCCTGTAGAGCACCGCTGCACTGCACATACCCCTGTAGAGCACCGCTGCACTGCACATACCCCTGTAGAGCACCGCTGCACTGCACATACCCCTGTAGAGCACCGCTGCACTGCACATACCCCTGTAGAGCACCGCTGCACTGCACATACCCCTGTAGAGCACCGCTGCACTGCACATACCCCTGTAGAGCACCGCTGCACTGCACATACCCCTGTAGAGCACCGCTGCACTGCACATACCCCTGTAGAGCACCGCTGCACTGCACATACCCCTGTAGAGCACCGCTGCACTGCACATACCCCTGTAGAGCACCGCTGCACTGCACATACCCCTGTAGAGCAGCTCTGCACTGCACATACCCCTGTAGAGCACCGCTGCACTGAACAAACCATTTTAGACAGCCGCTCGTCCACCCCACCTTGGTGGGGATGTATGTTATGTCTGACTGCACTTGGCACTCTTAATATTAACATTGCAGTCAACAGGAGTCAGCCAGGGCTGTTAAAATGTGAGGTGGTATTTTTTTGAGGCTGCACCAAAACAAGGTTTTACAGTAAACAGCTGTTGAGATTTTTGTTAGGCCTAGTTTTTAAATCCAAATATCCATTTAACCTTGTTACTGCCAGCGTGAAAAAATGGAATATATCTGTTTCGGAATTTGTTTTCAAGGGTCTCGTTTAAGATCTGTAATATGTAAGCCTTGCATGTTATACAGAAGACCTCCGGAAGTGGAAAACGATAATAAAAGACTACAGCTGAAAAATATTTAACTCATGCCTTTATCAATGTACAGTGATGACATCACTAGGGGCACAGACTACAAACCTTCCAGACACTAGGTCAGGGGCATTATTATGGGTTGTATCTTACACAGCACAGATTTAAAACATTATGTATTAATAATAATAATAATAATAATAATAATAATAATAATAATAATAATGGAGGCCGGTGAAAGTCCAAAACTTTGTGCCAGTGTGGGGTGGGGGGTGAGGTGGGGGGCGCGGTTGTGAATAATCTTCGGCTCGTGACCCAGTTCTTTGTTGCACATTGTGCAGCCCTGGCTGAATCATGTGTCAGCATGCCATTGTTTCTTACTTTAAAAAAAAATGATGGATGAAAATAGGATATATGTAAAGCAAACTTTGCATAAGTAGCTTCAAATTTCAGTGACATTGCATCATACAGATTGTGCATCCTCTTGCTGTGTTGTGATGTCTGGAATCATTCGGAGCAGCTGGGGGTTCTGTTGTTATGTGGAAGGCTATTCAGTCCTGGCACTTAGGATTCTCCTTCCCAGCTGAAAGCAGGTGAAGGCAGATTTAGAGAAAAAAATCTAAAACCTCAAAATGAACAGAACCCGGAACCACTCAGAATAATTACAAACAGAAAAACAAAACAAAAAAAAAATTCAGATGACGTCTGAATCTACTTGCTTCGTTCTTAGCAAGATGCAGTGTGGTTGTCACTGTCAGACTGCATGCAGAGGAGTATAAACAGCAGCTACGCTACTCTGGTCATTTAGGTAAAAATACAATGCTTCTCTGCAGGCCTAATGGTACAGTATGATTTCAAGTAGCAAGCCTTGAGCAGTCCCTTTTTGAACACTAATAGCCTGATTTTCTAAAGGGGCAGAGGAAAAACACCTTTGCGACTCCGAAGTTGCAAAATGTATTTTCGAAAGTCGTGGAAGTCGTTGGTGCAATGGAATTTTAGGCTTTGCACTTTTTTGAAGATACACTCGCATTACAGCTTGTTAAGCAGTTGAACTTCGTAATTGGTTCTATTTTGCAAATAACTCCTTTTTTCAAAAGGTGCAAAACACCAAAATACGCTGTCTAATTAAGACACGCCCGACTCTCGTGTCTTGAACTGCGATCGCTGACGGGGCTACTGAGCTGCAATCTACAAAGGAGAATATCGAAGCACTGCCAATTCTTCAACTGCAGCACGAGAGGGAAGGGATGAAATGACCCTACGGTAATCCCAGAATATTTCATCATGTCAGACAGACATTTCTAGATCTAACTGTAAAACAAGTTCTGCGTAGATACAGATTGGATACAGGCACTATAACAGAGTTGTGTGATCTGCTTGAGTCTGATTTAGAATCACAAACAGCCCACAGTCACACTAGACTTCCACCTGTAAAGGTTACTTCATAACAGATTGCACACATGTTGCAATATCCCCACATTCAAGGAATGAAAACATCATCATTCTTTAACTGTGCAAGTTTTATGTGATGCTCAATGTATTATCAAGGGTGTAGTTGCCAAGTTCCCGGGCCCACGCCACCACTCATTTATCGTGGAGAACAGCGCCTCGTTCAGAAAATTCGAGCAGAGGCTTATAAGTGGAGGCTGGCTAATTTTAGAATATAATAAATACATAATTAACATGTGACCATTCGAAAACATATGTAAAAAACGCATATTCATGTTTCACATTTTTATTATGATTTTTCACAAACACAGAAACATTCAGATATTGCATGTAAAGAATAGTAATATTGCGTCAGAGAATACATTGTGATATTGAAATAAATAAAGTGTTTGTTTATGTTTTGTAGGCACTCTGTAATATTATTATTATTATTATTATTATTATTATTATTATTTAGTCATTTATCCAAAGCGACTTACAGAGACAACTTTTTTTATGGAAGAGGTTGTGTTGATTTTTTCAGTTATATCCTTCCGTATTTTAAATTTAGCCGTGGCTCCGGACCTTTTGCTGTAAAGAACAGTTTTATTTGCTAAAATATCGTCGAGCAAAAGCTCAACTTGGGTGGCTTAGAATGTATTTTTCTATATATTTTTTTTTCCAATTGTTGCGACTCTATTTGCACTCCCTCGTTGTTTTCCAGTGGAAGTCCGGACTATTGAAATGTGACTAATTGGCTTGTTAATGAACCTGAAACTCAATTGTCGTTTCAGTTAAATCACTCATAAGCAGGAGTCGCAAAGGGCATTGCGAGTATGAGAAATTAACCTGCCCCTGCTGAAAATCGGGACGTATAATCTCTCTCTCTGCGGTAAAATGTCTGGTTGGAGACTTTGAAGTAGCGTTGGATCATTGTGTTCAATCTGTTATTCTAGAAGCTTTTACGCTCAATATGAGCTTGTCAGCCTTAACTAATGTCCTGGCTTTCCACTAGTTGATAAGCTGACTTTGCGCTAAATTAAGGTGGGGGAATCTCACTCTTTCATTGAGCTTTTCCTTGCTAAAACCTGGGAGTAAATGTGAGGTAGTGCCTCAATCCTGGGGAATGGGCCTCTCTCAAGCAGACACTCAGCTGTTCTGAGGTAGGGTTAGGTTAAGAGCACCACACTTGTGTCACTCGAGAACAGCCTACTGGCCACATTTTCAAAGCTTCTCAGAGAGGTAATTAACAAACGTTTGAGGCTGCACACAAATTAATGGCTTCCCTTCTTTGTAGCTTATTTATTTATTTTAGATTCAAGCAGTTTGAAATATATTCAGTGGCAATAATAGAGCAGGCTTGCATTGGTTCATGTTACAGGATTTATGAAGGGCTGAATCAAAAAGATACAGAATGTAGAGAGAAGCGTTGGCCTCTCTTTAGTAGGTAATTTGATGAGGTATCAGCTTTATTTCACTGCAGCGAGACTTTTTACTATTATATGCTACAAAATATATTTGTTTTGCAGCTAATTCAAAATGAAAGAATATTCAAATATTCCTTTGCATTTTAAATATAAATAAAATCCAAGTTCGTCACAGCACTGTTTATTTATTTATAAAAATTTAGAGAAAGAAAGAAAGTCTTCTTGTGCAGTTTAATCTATCTATCTTAAATCAATGCCCTACTACAAACTACAGACTCTGAGTTAGCCTGACCAATGCTACCCCCACAGGTCACAGCAATGGTTAACGATGTTGAGGGAAGTGGGGTGTAATTTAAACCAGATTCCGCAGAGCCAGGTTTTTCAGAGTCATCTCAACAGGCTGCAGGCAGGATGAATCAGCTAAAGTGGCAAGCACAAAGCCTGGGCAGGGAGGGAGTGGGAGGAGAGAGCAAGCTGGGAGTCAAGAGGAATAGGAATATGAACCCCAGTGTAACTGGAGGGGGAGGGGTGTTATTCCCCCTGGGGCCCCCCGCTGGGTCGTGGCCTTCACGTTTCCGCTGGACATCTGTTTGTTTCCAGCTGGGAGAGCTTCAGGCTCAAGGGGGAAAGGGACATGCCCCCGAGGGTCAGTCAGCACATTCACATGCAGTCCTGTCGTTTGAATACACCGCTATCTTCTGTACAGAGCAATGTGCATCTGGTTTAAAGGTTTAAAGCCATCGATAGCTTGATAGACACAGGGTCTTATTTTCAATGCATTTACTTACAGCTCAAATTAAATCCTGTTTCTTTTTATAGAAGAAAATGATGTGTTACAAAACTGAAAAACAACCCACATTCTTTAAGAGCCCTGGTGATACAGACCTTCGCTGCTGAGCTTAACCCATTGAGTGCCATTGCCCTCGTCTCAGGACGGGTTACTTTTGAAATTTTTTGGAGCTTTTTTTCTGTTCTTTAAAATGTGTCTTTACTGTATTGTTATGATAACTTACTCTAATTTTGTTAACCACAAATATTAAGTCTTAAGTGCCTAAAAATGATACATGTCTTGGTGCTTTCCTCCCCACAGTGATGATAAAACTCAGTTTTGTACATGTTGAGCTTCATACCCAGCATGACATTAAACTGGTCTGATTACGGGTACGTCTAACTTGACTGTCCTACAAATAGGACTAGCAGTTTGTAGTCAAACAAAGGATTTCAATGTTTTTCTGTGAAGAAATATCTTTTGAATGAATGTGGTTCTTAATGGGTTAAGGGTGTGTTTCCCTGAAATAAATGTTTTTTTCTTGCAGAAATCTTAATTATAGTGCCACTATACAAAATAAACTATGAATATAACTGATGCTTTTTGACGTTTTATACAGCGTCAACTGGAAATAGTTTTAGACCGTTATTATAGTTTTTTGCGAGTTGGTACTTTTTAAAAGGCGCCATAACTATAGAGGCACCATAATTAAAGTTGAATCTTAGGGTTTGTAGTACTTAGAAACAACTTGGTTATAAAAGATTACAAATTCAGTGTTGTTAGTGTGATCACAGCATCAGTTAATACACGTCTTTCTGTGTAACATTTACCAGACTAACTAGCCTCTCTTTTTGTAACAAATACAACCTAACCAAAAAAAACTATAGCAGACCATCCAATGCTGTACAGTAGAACTCTAAATGCTCGGATATGTATTAAAACTCTAATTAAACTCAGGAAACTTCTTTGACTAAACAATCTGCTCACCTTTCATTTTGAACTTTGACCTTCTGTTTGACGTGCTGGCTTTTTAAGAAGCATTGGTGAAGCCACAACATGAAACAGCCATAAACCTGAAAACATTATCACTAAAACAGCCTGAAACTTGCTAACCAAAATCCATGAAAAGCAGTTAGATCACAACTTTCAAAGCAAGTCAAATCAACCTTCAACAGCAACTAAATCTAGTTTTTATTAAGAGGGTTTATCGTTCGTTTTTTCTGCTGCTGCGCCCACTCCTTCCAGCCTCCCTTGTAGATGCTGACATACCTATAACCCAGAGAGCGTGCTGTTTCCATGGCCATCTTCACACAGATCCCAGCCAGACAAGTGAGCACAATCCAGTCCTGCTTCCCGGGCATCCTAGCCTTGTACCTGTGGTCAAAGAGATATGGCTCCAACACCAAAGCCTTGAGCTCCCCTATAGGAACACTAACACAGCCTGGGATCTCCCCATCCTTCTTGAGCTCCCCTATAGGAACACTGACACAGCCTGGATCTCCCCATCCTTCTTGAGCTCCACGTGCTCCCTCACTTCAGTAACACAGACACGCTTCTCTTTCAAGAGCTGCAAGAACTCTGCCAAGGAGACGGAAGCACCTGTGCTAGAGAAGTGTCTGACTAGGAAACCAGGTACAAGATGGGAGCTAGCAAACAGTCTGTCTCTGATTCCACCAAACCCAATGAGATTAGTAGTTTTGTGAATTAAGTGGTGCTCCCTCGGAGGTAGCTGCTTGCCCATGATGTCCTCTTGGGTCTTAAAGAAGCCATAGACGGTCCTAGATGGGATACTAGGTTTTGGACCTTCCCACCATGATAAAAACAACCCCTTGGTCTTATTGAACCAGGGAAGCCCAGTGATTTGATTGACCCTTGACACCCTTGAGCAGATGTCTTCCAGTGATGTCTTCCCCCAGCTTTCTAGCTCTGAAAGCCAGCCCTCTGATCATGCCTGTTCTACTGGTTCATCATCCCCTGTTCCTCCTGGAGCTCGGCTGGCTGGCTGGCTGGCTGGCTGGGTGGCTGGGTCTCCAGCTGTTTGTACTCAGAAAGCCCCCAAGCTCTCTCTCACGCGCTCACCCTCTTCCCAATCTGTTTCCCCGTTTTGGAATATCTGCAGTTTGACTCACTCTGATGACATCATCACTAGGTCAATTCTATCCCATCTGAAACCTTTTCCATTTACTACCTCACAGTTTCCACAGTTGCAGAGGGGAAAGAAATTACAGTTACAAGCTTCTAGTGATCATCTAAAGAAATCTGCTTTTAGGAGTTAATTTGTTGTGTCCACAGTGTACTGTGATTGGTTGTTTTGCTGCAGGTGGGTGGCACGAAGACGGGCGTGGTGCGCTATGTGGGCGAGACTGACTTCGCGAAGGGAGAGTGGTGTGGGGTGGAGCTGGATGAACCCCTGGGAAAGAATGATGGAGCCGTAGCTGGAACCAGGTATAGAGTCACAGCTTCTTACACAAACATCTTCCCATGCTAAAACACCTGCTGTGGCTGCAAAGCATGTGGGGTTCTTGGTGCTGTGATGCTCATATATCTCTTGGTGTTCCCCACTGCTGTGCTGCTGTAGAATAACTCTGTGTCCCAGTGCCATGAAGCTCTAGAATAGCACTCTGTTCCCCAGTGCAGTGATGCTGTAGAGTAGCTCAGTGTCCCAGTGCAGTGATGCTGTATACTAGCTCAGTGTCCCAGTGCAGTGATGCTGTAGAGTATCTCTCTGTGTTCTTGATTGCAGTGATGCTGTAGAGTAGCTCACTGTCCCAGTGCAGTGTATCTATCTGTGTTCTTGGTTGCTGTGATGTTCAAGAGGTCTCGATGTCCCTGGTGTTGCAGGCTCTAACAGTGCTATGTTTTGTGTGTTTTGCTGTGCAGGTATTTCCAGTGCCCCCCCAGGTTCGGTCTCTTCGCTCCCATCCACAAGGTGATCCGGATCGGCTTCCCCTCCACAAGCCCGGCCAAGGCCAAGAAGAGCAAACGCATGGCAATGGGGGTTTCCTCGCTGGCCCACAGCCCCAGCAGCTCCTCCATGAGCTCAGTGAGCTCCGTCGCCTCCTCTGTGGGGGGCCGGCCCAGCCGCAGTGGCCTGGTGAGGAGAAGGGGGTGTGGGGGAGCGAAGATGTGCCAAACACTATCACGTGACAATCCACTCACTCAAGCATGTCATCTTTACATCATTTTTAATTTTCTAATTGGAGAGTAGCTCTAGGATTACATTTGAATTATGGAAACCATATTACACAAACTGCATTCATAGATAACGGTTGTGTTTAGCAAGGGTGGGTCATGCAAGTGCGGTGTGAATCCTTTTCACACAATCTTGGCTGAGGGCCCACAGAGAGTGCTGCATTGGCCTTTGCATTAGTCATGCTCCTGCAATAAATCACTAACCTTTCAGAGTACGTGTTTGACTGGGGTTCTTCATTGGAACTCCATGAAATCTGTTAATAGTACAACAGGTTTCATCACTTTCATTTTATGAATCATTTCTGACCAGCTGAGCTGACGGCACACCGTGATTGCGCGGGACGGAGAAACTGGTCATCAAGCATCAGGTACAACTGACACACGTTTTATTTACTATGATTGTCCTTAAATAACCAGCTCAAAAATAAATACGATGCTTGAAAAAGTGAGTGATTTATTCCAGTATTTAGTGAGCTGCTGAAAAATAAACAGGAAAAGGAGCAAGCCTGCAGTAGGTATGACTGATCAGCTATCCCAGGCTGGTGCATCTCTCACTGCTGCCTCTCAAAGTCTGCCCCTGGTTACAGTTGACAGAGACCTCGTCCCGCTATGCGCGCAAAATCTCCGGCACCACCGCCCTGCAGGAGGCGCTCAAGGAAAAGCAGCAGCACATCGAGCAGCTCCTCGCAGAGAGAGACCTGGAGAGGGCCGAGGTCGCCAAGGCAACCAGCCATATCTGCGAGGTGGAGAAGGAAATGAGTGCGCTCAAAGCACAGCACGAGCAGGTAAATCTGCCTTTGATCATGTCAATCAAATACAATTGCACCTGTGGGATGGATTTCTAATGATGTTTTTAAAGAAGTGCCTCAGGAGGGGTGTGCATAGCTACATCGAGTGGAGTGTAGACTAGTTGTAGTTACACTCCCTCTGCTTGTCATTTACGCTTCTTTCTTACTCCACTGCAGTACGCTTCAGAAACTGAGTCTAACCTGCAGCAAGTGCGCACCCTGCTGGCCAGCACTCAGAAAGCCAGGGCAGAGCTGGCCAATCAGCTGGAGGAAGAGAAAAGGTAATGAGAGGCTGTGATCACCTGCACACATACAGTAGTGACCTGCTACAGCCACACATTGAGATCTGACCTCTAAATCACAAAAACAAGCAAACAAACAAAAAAAACAGAACAACAAGTGCTCTGGCTTTTCTGTTCCGTACCACATCATGGATCGTTATTGCTGTGTTACCTGTCTGACAATGTGGGCAATAATCCTTACACTATCAGTGCACTAGAGCGGGCATTTTGAAAAGAGCTTTGAAACAGACTTTAAAGTTCAAAGTCCCGCTACTCTTTAAGATTAATTAAAGCATAAAGTGGTCTAACATTTTCACACAAGAGCTTATTGTTTCTCTATCACCGATTACTGACCTAAAATTGAAATTCTCACACACACAGAGTTTTTCATGCAGGTAGATATATAAAGGATATCAATTACAAATCTTGAGGTGATGTAATACATTTGCACACTATTTGTGTGAGCTAAAGCATTTTAAGACATTGTGCACTAGCTGATAACTCTGATCAGCAACAACTAGTATACCAAGGGTCTCTTTTTAGCAAATTCTAAAACAATCTATTAAAAAAGAAATTGTTATAATATTTCCTGAAACGCAGCATATGGTATGCCAGTATTGCAGCTGCAGCTTTATTATTGCCAGGAATTAAGAGTTCCACAGGGCCATTGCAGTGACGGCCTCTAATCAGCTGAATACAACATCCTGCTGCCAAGAATGTATCTGAAGAAAAATGGAACGGCATGAAGATTATCTTTTGCTTTTTCTCTTACTGTGCCAGAAATAATGCACAAACTCCATGAAGAAGCTGCAGTTTCATCAAGGGTTCTAGTGGCAAACCTAAAGAGCAAAGCAGTAAACTCCCACCTTGTGACCTGCTCCAAATAAAGACCAGGGGCTGGTTTCACAAACCTGGGGCTAGTTTCACAAAGCAGTTCTAAGTTACAGTCTGCTAAATCCAATTTGCTTAAATAAAACTTGCTGAGTGTATTCCTACTACACTTTATCATTCTATCTTAAAATATTGTTTTTTTAAACAGGTTATAATAAAATAGCTTGATAGCCATTTTACCCAATGCCTGGTAGTCAGAGTGTATGGATGCCACTGTAGTAATTAATAACTCTCTGTCGACATCTTGTGGTTATTTGGTGTTCCTGCAGGAAGGTTGAAGACCTCCAGTTCAGAGTGGAAGAAGAGTCCATCACTAAGGGAGACCTTGAGGTATTGTTTTTTCCTTTGTTGAGAGTGTTCTTCTGTCCCTGTAGCTCCTATCCACTGCACTGATACTGACGTGTATTGTGTGCATTAAAAACAGAACCTGCATACATCCCAGCAGCTCAGCGCTTGAAGACTAGCGATCCCTGATGACCTGCCTTCACAATACTATGCATTGTTTGACCCATTTTTTAGTTTGCATAGTTGGATCCCAGTTATTAAAAGCTTAGTACACCAGTCACCATTATGGAAGATAAAAATATTTGTCTTATCGGGAGTCTGTGCTAAATTGCCATAATGTACTGTACATGTATATTGTACATTGAAAGGAGAAACTAATGGTGAACTGTAGTTTAACAGCATGTACAGCCATGTTTAATTTAAAATACTATATTGAAAACAGCAACAAGTTGAATGATTCTAATAGTTTTAGCTTTCCTACCATACACAACATTGCAGACAACGTGTCTCTCTCTGCACTGAATATGTCAATACGAATATTACTCTTAGTCAACTATAGGCACTTTCTATAATTTATACTTTACAAAGTGCCACCGAGTATTTATATAATACAAACATATTAAAATTAAGCATTGCGTCTTCATTCAAAATGTAAATTGTTGGAAAACCAGTTAATTTAAGATTGAAGCAGGAAATCTTTCAACTGAATGCAAGCGAATACACATCCCATAATACACCACACTCCAAAAATTCCAGCTGTCTGTGGTATTCCTTATCCAAGTCAATTCTTGATTCTAACCTGTTAAGACTCAAAAAATAATTGAAACCAAAAGGATATGCGTGTTTAGTGAAAAGAGTTATGCCAGGATCTTGTTCATAAATTGTGTCTTGAGAAAATGTGTGTAATATGAGCTCCTTGTAATGAGAATTGACTGAAAATACAAATAATGTATTGCATGGGGAAACATAAAATGATTGTAACAAAAAAAATTATTCAGACGGTTTGTCAAATCTAAACACGTTGCTTATAGCTTAACTTCAGCAAATTAAACTAATTGGTGTGAATTACAAAATCTATGAAGCTAAGAGTAATTTGAATGATACATTAGAAGATGATACTTCTGAATGAAATTGATGTCATACAGAATCAAAAAATCAGTTCTTGAGAAAATAATCTTAACAGGTTGAATTTGTCTGTATAAAGCACTCAAATCAAATAAGATTAGGTGTGTGAGATATATGCTGTGCTAAGAGTGCTTCAGGCCTGGCCGAGGATTCAAATCCAGGCCCTCAAAAAATAAAACCCCAGTCAACACAAAGTACTCTTAAAAGGGACCTTCCTAGCCTTCTCTGAAGCAGTGTCAGGGCCTCGTGACGGAAGAAAAGAGCGAGAAGAAAGAAAAACAAACAAAAGAAAAACAGGTTATTTACGGGCCCCTGACAGGCCTGGGCCCAGTTCCACTGAACCACTGGAACCTCCCTTTGCATGGCCCTCTGTGTGAATACCTGTTCCTCCTTCCGTTTCCCTCTCTCTCACCCGATTCTCTGCCTGTCTGTCTCTCTCTCTCTCTCTCTCTCTCTCTCTCTCTCTCTCTCTCTCTCTCTCTCTCTCTCTCTTAGACTCAGACGAAGTTGGAGCATGTCCGTATTCGGCAGCTCGAGCAGAGTCTACTGTTTGAAAAGTCAAAAAGGGAAACACTGCAGAAAGAGTTAGAGGAGCACAGGGTAAAGCTGAAAGAAGCCCTGTGCCTGCAAAACTGTTCTCCAGTATCTGCTTGCGCGTGGCTTGCTAGGTCTCCATGGTCTCCAACATTAAGCCTCAGACTCATGTCTTTAGGAGTCCTGGCACAGACTCGGAGAGCTCTGGTTGCCATAACGTTGGAGACCAGTGCATTCAGCCTGTCTCGGGTTGCTTTGGCTGGAAGAGTCTGTGTTCATAGTGGGGGATTGGGGGCTGCAGTGTTCTCATCGCAGTGGTTTGCGCTTGGAGCTGCATTTTTGGTTACTTTTTAAAGGTGTACTTGTGACTTGCCTCAGGTGGGAGGTTCTTTTTATAGCAGCCTCCCTATGCTGTGTACTGGTGGAGCAGAGAACAGGAAAGGGAGGCACTTATACTCTAACAGCCTCCCTGTGTTTTTCTCTGCTCCGCCAGCAAAGATCACAGACAAAGGGAGGCTCACATTCTCTTGATAACAGGGATAAATGTTGATGTGACTTAAAAACACACAATTAAAATCTACCACTCAGAGTTCAAATTGTATTGGAGCTAATGCAATGCCAGTTTATTTGAAAAAATATATATCGTACAAGTCCACCTTTAAGATGCTTAGCGCTGAGTTGCAATGCGTTGCTTTAGTACCTGACCCTTATTGATATGTAAAGCTTAGGGGACGCTAGTCTACATGTTGCTAGAAAAATGTAGAAAGTGATGTGAAAGCTACAAGTTTCAGGCATCTTTGTTGCAAACAACTGTATCAAAGGACTGTTGGTTTTGTAGAAGCAACATTACATCACAGAATAAACCAGCCAATGAAAGTGATGTAAAGAGGCATGTGACTAGCTTCTTCGCTGGTGAAAAAAATCTTAGAAAAAATGGCGGAGAAAATGAATGCGGAGCTGGTGTGGGATAGTGTGAGGGAGATTCTTCTTATCAGGTTTTTTCAGGGTGATTGTATATATATATATATATATATATATATATATATATATATATATATATATATATATACACACACACAATGTTATAGGTTGTATAGTCAAGTACATAAGTGTTAATCAGACCATTCCTACTAGTTAATGATCAATTTGTCAGTTAATGCCACAAGGTGTAGTGGAGCAGCATGAACGCTGACAAAATTCTGAATATTATATTCCTTGAAAAAAACATTTACTATTATGAACTGTTTTAAACATAATGTTGTGTTGGCATTATATTAGAAATTACAAAAAAAGTCTGGTTTGGTAGTGATGCTGAAGCATTAGAGCATTCATGTTACACTGTAACGCTCATGTTAACTGTGTTTGAACGGTGTTGAACGGTGTGTTCACGGGGGGTTACATTTACGTTCCCAAGTTGTGTTTTCAGTGGTCATTTTCTCTCAAATAAAGGCTTTCATTTGATACAACTTAACAGTAATGGATAAAGTGAGTCCTACGTTTTGTTTCAAGCCGTTTGAACATAGCAGTTCAGCAGACACAACTTGCAAGTATTGTCACACAGTTACTGATATCTGATTTGCAGAAGAAGAAATCCTCATCTGGCATGATTAGGAATTATGTTTAAAATAATATAGTAAAAAAAAAACTGTGACAATCACATTTCAACTTCTCTCTGTTTACAGTTAGTTTCATTTACATGTTTATTTACACAAATTAAACAGAAAAACATTCAAGCCAAAAATAACACATTCAGAACAGAAATGATGAGGGTAATGGTAAATATTACTAATACAATCATATATATATACATATTTAAGAATAGTTTTTATTTTATTATATTGAAAAGAAAATGCTGGTGAAAATTATGTGGACGCTAAAACGCACAAATAAACTTTTTGATAGGAAATATCATCTATGTATTGTCTTCTCTGTGTTGTCCGTCAACATTCTATCTACAGTTTCTACATGCTGTAGACTAGTGTCCCCTGAAATCTGAAGCAACAATGTAGAAGCAACAGATTTTATTCTGCATTTTCTAGCAACATGTAGACTAGTGTCCCCTTGGCTTCACTCAGAGGAAGGATCCCAAGTAAAGAGCTTGAAACGTGTCAGGCATGCATTAGAAGAGCTTTTAGAATTCACGCTGATATTCATCATAGTCATGAAAATGCATGTGTGTAATTCTCACCAATACTGAACTGCTAAATCGCAAATAGAACAGAAATCCTCGTTTACAATTGTATTAATAATAAATAAAAAGACCTGCCTTTTTCTGATATGGCATATCAGCAATGTTAAAAAAAAAACAGCCGGTGCATCCCTTACTCAGTATAGGAATAACTCCTTTTCTTTTGCTTCTAGCAAACAACAGTGGAGGAGAAAAGTAGGATCATGCAGCTGGAAGAAGAGCTGGCTCTGAGGAAGGCTGAGATCGAAGAGCTGCAGCAGAGACTGAGGAGCCCCAACCCGGACGAGGCAGCGAACCCCAGCCCGGGGCTCCACACCGAAGCCTTCCTTCTGAGGGAACAACTCCTGACAGCCGGCCGCGAGCGGCACAAAGAGAACAGCGAGCTCCGGGAGAAATATGAAGCAGCCTTGAGCAGTCAGCAACGGGATGTCAACAGACTGAAGACAATGACGGAGAAACAAGCCCAAGAGATCCTAGACCTGAAACACAAGCTGCAGCAAGCCAACAAGGAGAACATGGGAATGATGGACAGCTGGAAATCCAAACTGGACAGCCTGGTGACAGACCACCACAAGTCTGTAGAAGAGCTCAAGCTCGCTCTGACCTCAGACGGCACAGGCATCCAACCCAAGGAGGTCGTGGAGCTCAAGGCATCTTTAGAGAGCCTCAAGATGGCACACCAACTGGAGCTGGAGAACCTCAAGGCCAAGCATGAGATCGAGATGGCCGTCCATATCAAGGAGAAGGAAGACCACAGGACTAGGCTGCAGGAGACCAGAGACGAGCTGGAGGAGAGCAATGAGAACTGGAAAAGGCAACTGGAAGCAAAGAGCAGCCAACATCTCCTGGAGCTCAAGAAAACCACAGAGAAGCTCCAGAGAGCTGAGCTCAGACTGTGTGAACTGGAGAAGGTCCAAGTGGAGAATAAAGACCAGGCAAAGTCCATCGGCTTCCTGACAGAGCAGATCTCTCTGGCGGAAAAGAAGATGATGGACTATGAGGCTTTGCAGAAGGCTGAGGAGCAGAGCAAGCAGGAGATCAGCACTCTGCAGGAGAGGCTACGCGTGGCTGAGAACAGACTCCAGGCCATGGCGGCCAATCACACTCCTCAAGATGCAAACGTACGTGTGTCTGATTGGTCAGTGCAAGAGGCCAGTGCAATCCATAACTGCAAAGCACTCAGTCATAGAATACATAGATGTAATAAAAGGAACTTATTAAAGTTCTTAGGCAAACGACTAGATGTGTTTCACAAAAAATCAACTCAAAATCGAACCAAGATAATAGAGGCCCCTTTTACAGGGCTTTCTTTATTTCATAATTTCGTGTTTGGCACTGCAAATAAACAAATATGTATGCAGAAATATTATCAGCAACTGGAGTAACATCAACATCAAACCAGGGAGTGTGGGGGTTGTAGTTCGCAGTATGTAGGATTAATGGTGTGGCCAGTATTCCAGGATCGAGTGAGAGAACAGGAGTATATCTGCTAGGGCTTACAGCTTTACAAGAACTGCACTCAATTGAAAATGCCTTCTTTCATGAGGATCCTGCGTGGATTTTTATTGGAAAGCATTGGTTGTAGATTTAATGTAGCTTTACAACATTGCTGAGTTTAGTGTGCGGAGAAGGAAAAGGTTCAAAATGAATTCTCCGAATTTCATCAGACCTCTTGTTTGTTTCAGATGATAGAAAACAACGACATCTCAGAAGAGAAGATGAAGATGAAACAAAATATGGAAGGTAAATGAATGAATGCTAAGAAACATGAATTGTTATGTAAATACAGACAAAGAAACAAATGGAAGTCATTTCATGAAAAACCATACCATTTTAAAAACAGTTTTTCCTATTTTCCATAAGTGCATCTGATTTTTGAATCATTTTATATCTTCAATGAGAGGAAAGGGGACTATGAATTACAAAAATGTAAAAGTCTCACCAAGATCAACAGTGTATTGTTATAACAGGAGCTATTTAATACAGAACTATAAAACACTGGATTCACACCTGATTAACACTAATCTTGGATTAGCTGGGGTTATGTGCAGTAATATTAAAAGAAACGTATACAAATAAATGACAAACGTTTTGCCCAGAAGACTTCTTGGTCAAACACTGGCCATTGTATTTTATATGGTTCTTTTAGTATTACTACTAATAGGAGCCACCACGTTCTTGCTTGGCTGTGTACCATAAACTACTCTAGGGGTTTTGTACCTTAACCTGTGAAACTTCAGCTCCACTGTTTAAAGAGTAAGTAGTGGGGTTCCAAAAATATACCATTACACGTCCCCACGTGCTGCTACAACTGTTTCAATAATGTAGCTGTAAATGTTCTTTTCATTGTTAACATCCTGACAACTTTTTACACTTATAACTATAAAGCACTGGTAGTGTAAGGATTATTGCCCACATTGTCAAACAGGTAACACGCCAATAGCGATCCATGATGTGGTACGGAACAGAAAAGTGATTTAGAGAACAGATCTCAAACCCTAGTGCACTAGAGCGGGCATTTTGAAAAGAGCTTTGAAACAGAGTTTAAAGTTATGAGTGTAAAAAGTTGTCAGGATGTTAACAATGAAAAGAAAAATGACAGGGTGCCCCGCCCCTTTGCGTATTTTGTGTTTTATGTTTTATGTGGTGTGTTATTGGTGCACGGGTTATGAATTGGGCTGTGTAGCACGAGTTATTTAAAATGTATATTTGCATTTAGGCACAGAGATTGCACTTCACGTGCAGATAAAATGTGTATTAGTATGTGGGCACAGGGATTGCACAAATTAGTTCACATGCCGGGATTCAAGTGAATGATTAATTAGTAATTGAGTCCCAGCACAGCTGTATATATAGAGGCATGAATCTCTCACTCGGGTTTGGTGTGTTCAGGGAGAAGGAACGGGAGAGAGAAGGAGAACAAATAATAATAGCAATTGCTACACGTGCTGGTTCTAGGTTAAAGGTAAGTGTTTGTTAGTCTGTTTGTTTTGGCCGTTGTGCCTTTTGTTTTGTTCAGTGTTCTGTGTTTAAATTTAAATTTATAATAAACCGTCGCAACAGCGCATTTCACTCACCAAAACTGTCATCATTATCCTTCCTAGTCAGACATCCCCACAAACCATCCTGTTCAGTTATTTAAACAGTTGTAGCAGCAGGTGGGGACGGGTCTATGACAATTTATCACCAGCAGTTCATCACCAGGTACAATTCATCACCAGTGACAATTCATCACAGAGGGTACATTATCATGTCACAGTTGTTTAAAACGCTACCATTGAAAATGCCTGTGCGGTGCTTGTTATTGTCCATGATGAATTGTCGCTGGTGTTGAAGTGTTGGTGATGAAACAGGATACCGGTGGGGACGTGTAACGCTGTATTTTTCAGAGCCCAGCTACTTACTCTTTAAACCAGTGCATTTCAAAACCAGATAACTCAATGTACAGAACTTGAACTCACAGCTTCAGTTTAAACAGGCCAAAGCTTATTGATTTTCATCCCTTTCCCGCAGATGTCCTGGAGAAACTCACAAAAAAGGAAAAAGAGGTTTCCTCAATGTCTTCCCAGATTGACGCTCTCAAGTCTCAAGTAACCGGTAAGACTTGCTGTGTTGTTGTTTTCCCAGCTGCTGTCTTAATTAAACTTCACTTTCTTTTGGAGTCTCCTGACCCATACTGAACTGCATGCCAAACTCCTGCTTTCCAGATGCTTTTAGGGCTGGTTCCACAGACCCCAATCAGCACTAATCTTGGATTATCGGATGTTATTATATGTAAGGCAGTCCAAGATTACTGCTAATCAGAGTCTGTGAATCCAGTCGTTAGTTTTGGTTTACACAGTGTGAACTAATATCTGCCCTCTCTGAAACAGTGGCAGCAGAGTTAGGCAAATGAACAATCTCTTTACAAAATCACAGTTGCAGGGACCGAAGTGGTCATTTCAGAAAAGTGGTTGAAAAAAAGATTATCTTAGCTGGAATAGTTAGTAAGCCTGGTAAATATATGTCTATATGTCTTGAAGCAGAAACAACGACAGGTAACATCCATAATCAGATATTGAAAAGGTACAGAATTAAATAGTATGTGATGTAAAGTATCTATATAAATTATTATAATCCCCCCCTGGTATTTTTACATTAGATGACAAACTGGTATGTCTGATACGGATCACCTTTACATCCGAAGAGCTCTACTTTACGGCTCCAAACAGTATTCAGATCTGCTGCCTTTAGGGTATAATAAAGTTGAAATACAGTTCCTTCCCCTTTGTTTTCAATTCGAGTGGACATGGAATTGTCTGTCAAAATGAATCCTTGCAGAATGCTGTCAGATTACAGCTCAACAAAATAACAGAAATGTGTTCCATAGATACCGGGGCCTCCACTAATCCTCATCTCCTGCTGGGATGGGAAAGGCTGCCCTGTTGCACAGTATACTTCTCCTGATGTGCAGGCTTTGTGGGTGTGGGTTTGCCTTTGTCCAGTGTGTTTGTGTGTGTGTGTGTCACGATATTCTGTCCTCTGTCACCCCCACAAGCCCTGGAGAGTAAGTGCAGGTCTGAAGAGAAGAAGGCCGACGCGCTGGTGAAGGAGAAGCAGCACATCGAGGCCGAGCTGGAGGCCAGGACCAGGAAATCCCATGATGCATCGGGGCAGCTGGTCCTCATCAGCCAGGAGCTGCTCAGAAAAGAGAGGTGAGAGGTCACTTCCCCTTTTCATTTGACCTTCAAACGTCATTTTATTAAACGTTTCACCTTTCTTTACCTTCCCCTGTTGATGGTGTTTTGGGGGTTATGTTGTTCCCAAACCACTTGCCACCAATCTGAACTTGTAGAATCCTAGTTGCCTCATGAGTACCTACTGAATCCATAGAAATCACATGATAGAGTGAGCTTTCAACTCTTATAGCCTCACATGCTTCATATACTGAGCATCAAAAGAAACTTATCACTTATATTTGAGCATCAAAAGAAACTTATCACTTATATTTGAGCATCAAAAGAAACTTATCACTTATATTTGAGCATCAAAAGAAACTTATCACTTATATTTGAGCATCAAAAGAAACTTATCACTTATATTTGAGCATCAAAAGAAATGTATCACTTATATTTGGATAAAATTTACTAGATGTGATTGAAAAATGACGAACTCTGTTTTAGAGCAGGTGATTAATAATTGGCATCACAAAGATGCTGCTAAATGATCTGTCGATCTTGGGCAGGCGTTGTGACTCTTGGTCTCCCAGTTCATGGCCTGTCATTGACAGTGTGTCTGGTTATACCATCTCAACAGGTTTGAAATTGCTGTCTGTGAGCACCCAAGACAGCGAGACACAGTACGCTGCCCTAGTCCAGCCTCCAACATGCCGATTGCATGAAGGCGATGCTCTCGACAGGCGTGGCATATTGGTTTTTTTTATTGCTTTTATTCAAACTTGCACTTCAACAGCTGAAATCACTCCATATCCAGTGTCCAATCAACTTTCTCACTAATTAGGTGATTAAGAGCATGTGCTTCAGTCACAGTCACTCAAGCGTGTCACGGTGAAGGATGAATGATCGACTGATTAAAAAGAAACCAAAAACATTTTGTCAATGTCCATCATTTATATACCTCTTTTTTTTTTTTTTTAAAAACAAATGTGTTATAATAGTGATAAGTTTCTTTTGATGATCGGTATACTGTTGCTCTAGACCAATAGTGTTGATCGTTAACTCTATTGATCCTGCTGTGTTTACCACCAGGACTGGCCACCTAATTGACATCACTAAATACAGTAACAATACTATGGAAAGAAGTCCACGGCTGAGCAGGTTTAGGAGTTGTGTTGCAAATAAATACCGCACAGGACTCCAGCAACTGTAACGGGCTACTTGCAGTTTGAAGGTTCAGATAAGTGGTTGTTTAATCAAACTAAAGAGTAATTCAAAAGCAAAAGGAACCAGAAAAGCAAATCAAGATTATTCTTAACTGTTTGTAAATCTCATCATTGGTTCTTCTGCTAGTTTGAGGAAGATGAAAATGATAATATGTCCTATTTAAAGTAAATGCCAATTTGTACCAAATTGTGGAACTGCGCTGAAGTGAGAATGTCTAAAACAGCAGGCATGGCCGGGTATTTAGATCAGTTTCCCATAATCTGTGAAGGTCACAAGGTTTCCCTACATGACTCACTTAGACTCAGAGAGATGTGGAGGATGGTCAGACAGCCACCCCAGTCGAAAGCTGGGTTGTGTGTTCTCCTCCTCAGTCCTGATACTGGATTTGTTAAGAGAAAACTAAATGTGGCTGATTTACATGAGACCGCAGAATCATAACAAAATAAGAGATCATTATATGGGCAATTTCTATTGAAAAATGCGCAGTGTACTGAACAAAAGGGCCGAGGAGGGTATGCTGTGGCTGCAGATCTATCAGGCATGTTTGTTCTTGTAAAAGCAACAAGTGCAACCTGACTTTTACATCCCCGGTCAGACCACAGCATGGTCTAGCAGTGGAGTGTAAAATCTTTATTGACATCCCCATCAATTACGTGTGCTTTCATCTGCTTTGCTTTAAGACTGAGTGTCAATCACACTTCCTGTGATTACAGTCCTGATGTCAGCACACTTCTTACCCAGCATGCTGAGCGCTACGTGACACATGCTACTTGTGGAATTCAGAAAAAAATCATATTTATTGAGTAGTGGCATTGATTCATATTGTATTACACTGATCAGACAGAAATTGACATTACAGTGTCTGGGACAGCAGTATAGTAAATATAGCACTAATCTACAGAACCGCTCATTCAATTGTAAAGATATTTTCTCTGCTCAAGTTAGTAAGAGAATCAGAGTCTTGGGACATGGGGTTTCTAGTGACGAAAGATAGCACTGCTGTTTTGGAGTGCAGGGGGAGTCATGCCAGTGTGTTTGAATCCTGTTTGTTGATCAGTAAGAGGGTTGAAGCAAAGAGGTGATTCTTCAATTGGGCATTTCAAATTGGATCAGAAAGGGTGAGACTTATAAAATACAGAGAACCAAAAAATCCTGGTCTATAACAAGACACCTCTCTGTATGCCACATTTACATTTTCACTATAGCAGCACAGTGTCATCGTAACCTCTTCAAACAGAAGTTATAGTGGCACAGTGCCAAGGTTGTTTAAAAAATAAACCAGCACAGCGCCATTAACGGCAATTCACACAGAGAAAATGCTGCACCAGTGCCGGCGCTGTGCCATCATAACCCGTCTGTGTGAATGGAGGACTGACAAAACCAGACAAATCTAGAGGCAAGCAGAGGAAAGCTTGCTTGAGTTAGACCTGTGTTGATTTTACTGAGATACTATCTCCATGGCAATGAAGTGAAGTGAACGGCTCTGTGTGGTGGTGCTGATCCTGCCCTGTGTTCCAGGAGTCTGAACGAGCTGCGTGTTCTTCTGCTGGAGTCCCCCCGCCACTCCTCCGGGCTGAACCGGGACCTGGGCCGTGAGGTGCACAGGGCAGACTGGAGACAGAAGGAACAGATACTGCAGGAAGACATCAAGGTGCTGCGGGAGAAACTCATTCTGCTGGTGAGTGAGCCACTACCCGACCTGAGTTACAGACTCTTACGGACACTTCAGCATTAGTCTGGTTGAAAGGCCAAGCGTGCAGTCAACAGCACCAAGAGTTTTTGGCACGTCAGCTACTTTGAAAAATGTTACCTTAATTTGTTGCTGCTCATCTTCAGCGGTTGGAAAATAAATGAAACCTGAAGCTCTGAAGATAGTTACTTGAAAAAGTTACTTGAGAAACACACTTGAAAGTAAAAATACTTAACATAACCACTTCTAACACAGCATACATTTATACAGAAAAGCACCACGTATACCTTGCAACCTACTCTTTCGAAAATAGGACATCTGCATAGAATTACTCCAAAGCACATTTACTCAGTGTCAGCAGCATGCAGTTCCTTTGAAACCCCCCCCCCCCGCATAAGAAACTTGCTTTCCAGGAAATCTGTTACACTTGCACTTCCTAAGGCATCTCAGCAATACCTTCAGGGTGAAGCCTCTTCCTGTCTGTGAGAATGTCAGTCCTTAGGGTAAGCAGCTGGTTGGCTACTCACAGTAAAATAGGCCCTAAAGGAGTCAGGACAATGTCAGGACAAGACCATCTCAAAGCAAGACCTGCAACTAGAGAGGTCAAATTAAAAAACATGCTTGCTATAACATTTGCACCTGGTGTGGACAGTGTATGAAATTGTTATAAGCTGAAATGCTGTGCATTGATTTGCTATGTGAGTGCGGTCTTGTGATTCGGCTGCAGGGAAGGGAGAAGTCTGTCCCTGACCAGCGGCGCTACTCCATGCTGGACCCGGCTGCCTCGGAGACGGAGGTCCTGCGGCTGCAGCAGAGGCTCCTGAGCACTGAGGAGGCCCTGCGGAGCGCCCTGGAGCACAACCAGCAGGTGGACAAGCTAGTGGAGGCCATGCGCACCCGTCCGGAGAAGACACAGGTAACTCCTACACACCATTATAGAACTGCGAGTCTGTCATCGCCTGCCTCTGGGGTTTCAAATCCTGTGACCCTGCAGTACATTTAGGATAAACTATCGTCACAAAGGCTCCCCTTCACAGCTGAACATAGCCTGTCGCTGAATGACTGTTCAGAAATTGGCACATACTCACTGTTTATAGTAGTAACTTGGGTTTACTTTATTTAATAAAACAAAGCCAGCATTATTAAAAAAAAAAAAAAATCTACATCTAGCATCATGTAAGTGCACATCTTTCTAATCCGTGCTCACTCTACTGCTTGTGTTCACTGTTCAGGAAAAGTAGCTCCGCATAAAAGCAGCGCACTGCATTGAATATTCCTAACACGGTTGGAATGACTAAATTAAAACAAACGAACGAACAAAAAAGAACCATTAAAACCACAGCTTTAGTCCTTTCATTTTCAACAATATAAAATACGTGCTTCAGTGTTGCCAGGGGTATAGGACTAACCCTATTTCCATATTATATGTTTTTGGAGAAGTTAGGTTTGGAGTGTCAGAAGTTAATATTTATTGCCTGACTTGTGAACTGTAACAGCTCCATGGTTACTCAGCCAGGTTACAAGACTATATGCCAAAAGGAAATTCTCTTCATGACAGGAAATAATCTGTGCAGTCTGTTCTGACGCCATCATATTTAACCAAAATAGTATAAATCCTGTCGACTGTGCGCCACCAATTCTGTTTAATTTACACATCACAGCCCACTAGAAGTGGTAAGTAACATCCTGTACACTGTCCAGTTTTTACATTTTTCAAATTGCTTCCCACCCGCCTCGCCTTCGTATTCCGCTGGTTTTAGATGCACGTCGCGTGAAGCTGCCGGTCAGTGAGTGCATTAAGTTGCGTTACAAGCGGATAGATTAATTTGCTGCTTGAGGTTGATGTACTGGTAGCGAGGATTCAAGCCCAGGAATCTCATTAAGTTGCATACGTTATATAAATACTTTACTTTTTACATGTACTTATACATATACAAATTACTTTCAAAATGCTGTTGTTTAAAAATGCATGCTAAGTGGTCCGTGAGAATCCAAACACCAAGGTGGTCCCTACTTTGAAAAAGGTTGGGAACCACTGAGCTAGAGCAATATATCATCTTAGAAAGACATCAGCTAGAGCAATATATCATCCTTAGCAAAACATCAGCTAGAGCAATATATCATCTTAGCAAAACATCAGCTAGAGCATTATATCATCTTAGCAAAACATCAGCTAGAGCAATAGATCATCTTAGCAAGACATCAGCTAGAGCAATATATCATCCTTAGCAAAACATCAGCTGGAGCAATATATCATATTAGCAAGACATCAGCTAGAGCATTATAACACTTTAGCAAAACATCACCTAGAGTATTACATAATCTTAGCAAGACATCAGCTAGAGCAACGGTCCTCAAAGTAATTTTGGCATGGGCATAAATTGATCTTACTTGGCTGTTTGCGGCACGCTGACTATTGCATAGAAATCTTATCTTACCCACTGCCTTCTCGCGACACATAAATATGTCACAAGGCGGCACTCTAATAAGGCCAAGTCTCAGGTAGTAATTGTGCGTGCTGCTCTTATTCTTTAAGTACGTGCAAGTCGAGTACGTATAAGCACAGCATAAGCGAGCAGCGCTGTCAACAGACTGCTGTGGCGCTTTTGTAGGAAAACGTGTTTAAAGCTTTCTTTATTTTCCCACGCTACAACCCGTCAGAAATGTGTTCATGACCCATAATTTAAGAACAGCTGTCGTGGGCACGAATTTGCCTGTGGGCACGACTTTGAGGACCACTGAGCTAGAGCAATATATCATCTTAGAAAGACATCAGCTAGAGCAATATATCATCCTTAGCCAGACATCAGCTAGAGCATTATTGCACCTTAGCATAACCTGCCTTTCTTCCAGACACCTGGGAGCCCTAGTTCTGCCAATGGGATTCACCAACAAGACAAGCAGGAGGTGAGTAGAGTGTATAGCCATGGCAAGGGATGGGTCCTCCAGACATGCTTGTTTTACTCAAGAGTTTACTTTTCAGGAGTTCACAAAATAGAATAATAAATTACTTCCTTTTAGAGCAACATATTTATTTTTGAGCCAGGTTCTAATGGAAACATCATGAAACCTGATCATTGTGCAACAGGTGCAGGGATACTTCATACAGTCATTTTCAGTTATTCTTTGCTTCTGACCAGCAGCTGCCAAAATGCTGTGATTCTTTCCTTCCAGTCCCTCTGCCCCACTCAGTCACGTCGTGCCATCGGCTCCTAACCTGGTGAAACCTGTTGTACAGGGATAGAAATATCTATTAATTATTATCTATTAATATTTATTAAACCCATAATAAAACCAGGAATGGATCAAACAGCTATACAATGGTAGTCTTATTTCCACCCCTGTTGTATTACCAGATTGCATGGTTAATGAATCCCAGTCAAATACATACTCTAAAAGGTGAGTGATTTATTACAGTATTTTGTGAGCCCCTGAAAAACAGATGATGAAAAGGAGCAAGCCTGCTTATGACAATTCTGTACAATAAATTGACCAAACCCTGCCCTCTTGAGTGTTTGAGTAACAAACTGTGAATGCCTTTCTTTCCCAGGAAATGCATTGATGAAGAGACGAGAGAGAGAATGAAGACAGGGGAGGAGGAGAGTCTGCAGTTACGAATCATGATCCCGCAGAGATTCTGGGGTGGAAAGAGAGAGAGAAAAACTGCTTTCTATTAACAACACTTTGTGAAGACTTTGCAAAAACAGCACTCTTTAGACTAAACAAGCCTATATAAACCTGGAACCGTTTTATCAAAAAATCACGGCTCTCGCCGTTCAGTTTGAAATTTGATTAAACGTATCTGCAAGTACCTGGGACTGTAGCTAGCAAACAACTCGCAGCATTACAGACTTGCTTTCTTCATTACAAAGCTGCTTCAGACAATTAAAGAGACCGCTGACTATTCCTGCCTGCTTTGTAAAACAGATACATGTCCATGGTAAGGCATTCAAAAGATACCAAACCATAACCTACTGAACCACCCATATAAACACCAAGCAAACCAGCAATTTCAAGGGAAATTGCCTCCATTCCCCAATGCAGACAGTAATCTGCAGAGCGTGTGAAGGCCTGTTGTTATTGAATAAGACTTCACCTTTCTAGGATGGGACCGGATTAGAAAACGATTTCGTCAGCATTTGAACTGGGGCTTCACGTTACTCTGTTGAATGTATTGCACTGCCGTCCTGACAGGGATTGAGTACGCTTCTTGTGTTTAAGTGGTTTTAATGACACCCTGCTAAATTAATACACGTTATTCACATGTAGAACAACATGGTCACACCTGTACCTTTTCAAATTCTAGTAAAGGTGTTGCAAATTTACATTGAAATGTAATACTCTGACGTGATCCCATATAAAACCTATATAATATCCAGGGAAGAAGCTAAAGGCTACGCTACAGAATATCAAAGTCTCCTAAACTAATTCCACTTTAAATGTTTGTTTGTTGTTTTTTTATTTAATTTTGGTCTCCTTTTAAGGATTCAACAGACCAAGTATGTTATAGAATACTTCCAATCTGATTGTTTGTCTCCCTTTGCTGTCTTGGGGCTAAGAATGAATATGTTTCACCAGACTTACCTGGCACATTGGACTTACCTGGATATTATTTTTTAACCTTGAATTTCATATGCAACCATATTAACTGCAATGGGAAGGATCTAGTGACAGGGCGTGATACTATCCTACTATCACACATCAACTACTGTAATGAGAGTAATTCACTGTTACCCCTCTGTGGTTTGTTTTCCTGTACTGTAATGCTGTTTTCAATTAGGTTTTTAACAGTAGCAAAAAGCTGCTTTATTAAATCCTGTACCTCATATAGGGATGGGCCACCCTTTGCCCTGTCCACAGCCTTGACAATCCTTACTATTTTACACATTGGTTCAGAGCCGTAGGCAGAGGATCGTGATGATGAATGCGTCATTCAAGTTCATCCCAGACATGCTCAATTTGATTGAGATCCGGAGACTGTGGTGGGCATGGAAGATGCCTGCAGTCCCTCTCATGCTCCTAGATTCATCTTCACATATTCGCATTATCATAGGTGTGTTTTGTTAGTAGCCATCAGTACAATATTGGATGGACTTGATCTGCAACAATGTTGAAGTAAACTACAGCATTCCTGAGTAATCAATTGGCCCAGAGTACAGTGTACCAGGCCAGGTAGAGTATATACACTGTATTCCTGTTCCCCGCCTCATGGATTTGGCCGAGGCATCTTGGTTTCTGGTATTTCTGGCAGATCAAATTGAATAAGCATTCACAATGAATTATTGAAAACGGTATTGAAGCAGCAGGCATTTGAAAGATCCCCTGGGGGTGGTTTGTAAAAGTGGTTTTTTTTTTTTTGTCAATGAATGTGGATCACAATCTGTAACCTTTGGGGTATTGAACCTGTGAAGACTTGCTTGTTTTGGTTACTAATTCAGTTAAGAGGAATGCAAAATGCCTTGTTGTTACCGGCAGCACGCTGTTCCCGTGTGACCCCCAGTAACGTCTCACCGTTCTTTATTGGACAGTGAAGTTCATTTCATTTTTAAATACCAAGACATTTTTCTTCCCTCTTGTTAGCATTCCCGGTGCTGTCACTGCTCCCTTTCTGTTGTGCGGCACATCTTTTTTTTCCAGGATATGTTGATGTTTCAAATATAACTTTAGTACAGAAGTTTAAATTTCTGCCTTCCTGGGACTGCATCATTGCCACCTCATGTGGACTGTAGGTCACGTGGTCTGAGAGCAGCGACTCTGACCTAAACCCCAGGAAATGATAGGAAACTAACAGCTTGCAACATAATCTTGTGTAAAAGAAGTTAAATATTGTGTAAAAGAAGTTAAATATTTCTTTACTTATTATGAATCACCTATGAAAAACCAATCATTAAGGATTTGTCAAACCTCCATCGATCTCGTATCTATAGTAGACAATTGTATAGTTAAAAAAAACGAGCTTTTTATATTGAAAAATACTTCCCGAGTACAACCTTCCCTTTTAAACCAAGACATCAAAGCAGTGATAATGTCACCAGTGGAACAAAATTGGATTTAAAAGCCTTCATTACACTGCTTTAAGACAATGGGTTTGAAGTTATCATTTTTAAAAACAGGAAAAAATATGGTAGTGATTCTTTGGCCCAATGTATTCTGCAGATTAGTATTGCCTTACCTTAATAACCCAGCTGATACACTGCTAACTTTTGGTCGCCTTATACAGTATATGGATGCAATATTTTTTTTAATGATTTTCTCTCCCAGTTTTCAGAATATTGTTTGTTGTTTGTTGATTTTGTCTTCCTGTATACAATGCTGTAAAAATAATCCTAATAACTAATGCAGATGTGTGTCCTGCATCCCGGCTGGCGATTGGATCACTGAGGTGTGGTGACTGGCACTAAACTAATGAAATGGTCTGAATTGTCAGTGAGGTTCTTGACTCTTCTGTTTCTTCATTTTCATTGTTATGGTATGGTAGACTTTAATAGCACTGGCTGCAATGTTTCATTTTTTTTTTATTGTGAAAATGATAAAAGGGGACAATGGCACTAGCTACAGTAACATGAAAAGTTATATATATATATATATATATATATATATATATATATATATATATATATATATATATATATATATTAGATAGATAGTATGGTTAACACTTACAAAAAATCAATTACAGTACAATGAAAAGTATTATACATTTAAAGGTACTGTGCATTTATTATTGAAAATATGGTTGTAAGTGATTCAACATGTTATAGAATATTTCCAAACTAATTGTTTGTCCCCCTTTGCTGTCTTGGTTGTAAGTGAGCTTTTTAAAAGTATAGGCGCCTACATTGCAAAATAAAGTTGCAAAGACAACAGTAAATTATGTACTGTTTAACAGGAACTGAAGGGGGAGTTCAAAATATGAGTTGGTTTCAGCTTATTATATGATTCAAACTATAAATAAATTATAAATATCATCTAAAGTTATTTTTCCTCGAAGAACATTGCAATTGTATGTATTTGTTTATTGAGAAACCTAACATCCTAATGATTTCGTTTTGTTACACATGCAAAGTACAGAAAAGAATCGACACCCAAAATAGGCTGAATTGCACACAAACATATTGCACTTTTCCTAAATCAAATGTACAATCTCATTTTCATAAAGCAGTACTAAAATGCATGAAGTGCGTAACTGAAAAAACAAAACTCACTAGTCCTCATTAGTCAATTCACACATAAAACAAATGCATTTGTTTAGGTGTAGCCCATATTAAAAGGTGTAAATGAAATCAGAAGCAGCGATAACGGGTGGTTATTATTTGGGCAGACTGTACTCGACCAGCATGTGAAAGTTGAGCTTCTGCACAATAATATTCCTATGATTTGTAGGAAAAAAACAGACTGACAAATTGGTTTTTGATCAAAGAAAAAGATATAGGAAAAAAACAGACTGACCCCCCCCCCCCCCCCCCCCCCCAATCATAAACATCATTACAACCCGATTTCAACTGCAAGTCTGTCTGCATCAGTGTATGTTTGTATTAGAATGCAGATAGCAGTGGGGTCAATTCAAGGAAATGAGCAACTCATAGAAGGAAAAATACATTTATTTATACATAAACATTGTGGGTGATTCTCTCCCAGTTTCCTCTTCAATATCCAGTTATTATGGTCAACACCCTATTAAATTACACGTTCAACACACCTCCTAGGGGAGGGGAGCTGCCCGTTCTGTAGAATGTTCTAGAACACGTATCTATTGTCTAAATGAACTCACTTGTCCTACTGTGCTACTTTTCTTGCTGTAAACGCCAGTCTAAACTAGCTTGCTCTTTGTGGCTCTCTCTTTCCACACTCTGCACCTACACAGAAGCCGTTTTCCATCTCTGCGCATCTAAGCTAGAACCTGTTACTCTGACTGTCTGACGAGACATTTTATTTGTGACTTTGAGTGTGTGACAGGATGCAAAAGAAGCCACCAAGTTTTACTTCTGCATCGGCTTTAGCTTAGTATATAAAAATATTAAAACTACAAAACATATTAAAATAAAGGAAAATGTATAATAAATGCTTAATTATTACAATTAATACTTTATGCAGAAAGCCATTTCTTTTAATTGTAGAGCAAGCAAATAAACAATTTCTAATAAACACCAATCACAAGATGCACTGGCTGTCATACAATCGATGAATAAGGTATGAACAGCACCCTATTTATTTTTACACTCTTTAGTACCCATTCACAACATAGCATTTAACTAACATCTGTTACCATTACAAATAGGGATATAAGGTGTAATTACAAGCACCTTGACATCATAATACATGGAAGTCGTATTTCATTTTTAAATATAGGCCCAGGCTATAATTTGAATAAAAATGAAACTACTTTGGTAAACATTTTGACTTCAAATCTTTTTATTTAATATTTAGAATAGTTCCATAAATGTTGGCACTACATTTTGGATTCTTCACATTTGTTTCAGGAGTTAGTACATTATCACAACTCTAGCCTAAAAGACAATGCTGGACTGAGTTAATACAGTATTTTAGTATCCTCTAGAGCAGGGGTTCTCAACCGGTGGTCTGTGGCTCTCCTAAGGGGCCTTGAGGAGGTTTGAAGGAGTCCTCCAAAAATAAACCAGAGAATGTGTTATTTTCACTGCATGCTTAGGACATGCTGAAATCTATTTGCTTCAGCATGTACTGAGCATGCGCAGAAATGAACGCGCTCTCAGGTTACGTAACATGTTCTCGGGTTGGGTATGATGTAATAGAGCTATTTCAGCGGAAGCACAAGATTACAAAGCAGAAGAAAAATCATTGGAAACACACACACACACACACACAATAATTATCAGATATGGATACATTTTTTATTCAACTATCAGCATTAAAACAACAAAACCCACAGAATGACGATACAGAACTTCCTTCAACAAGTTGAGCCGTAAGGGCTGAAGAACAGCGAGGAGGTGGGGTTGGGAGTAAAAAACATAAAGCCATCATTAACCCTGCTAAATGAAGGAAACAGGAGTTTCGTGTACAGCTACTCGAATTTCGGTTTTATTTGTACTGAAAGTGGAGATATACCTCAACTGCAGTGTGTAATTTGTGCAGAACTACTGTTCAATGAATGTTTGAAACCTTCCAAATTACAGAGACATAGTTACCAAGAATGAAATATATTAAAACAAGCAACATTCATTTTTTGAGTGAAAGGCTAAGGAACTGCTTGGTACTAAAGCAGTAATGAAATCCACTATCGCGGATAAAAAGCTTGTAGTGTCATCATACATAGTAGCGCAGAAAATTGCTAAAGCACAAAAGAATCGCATGCTGAGGAGCTGATAATGCCATGTGCCATTGAAATTGTAAAGGAAATGTTTGGAGAGCAAATGGCCAAGGAACTGGCAAAAATACCAGTCAAATGACACTGTCAAAACAACAGATCACTTATGTCAGGACATAGTTTCGCAGTGCATTGATCGACTGCATGACAATGATTTTGCTGTACAACTCGATGAATCCACAAACATTTGAATAAGGGAATAAAGGAAGGCTTTGTTTTGCAAGGAGCTCAAGACAACAAAGTCAGATGATATTTTCAAACTGGTAGGTGATTTTATGACTTCAGCAGAGATCAGCTGGACTAAATGCATTGGGGTCTGCACTGCTGGAGCCACAGCAATGACCGCAACGCATTCTAGGATTGTGCAAAATATTAAACCAGGTCTTCAGAACACAGCGGTAACACTGTAATTTTATTAAATCCAGACCAACAAACTCCAGGTGTTTTCTGCACTTTGTGGGGAAGTGGGTGCAGAGCACCATTCCTTGCTCATGCATACAGAGGTGAGATGGTTGATCTCAGGCAGAATGCTTACCCATGTGTTTAATCTCAAGGGAGAGTTACGTACTTTCTTAGCTGATAAGAAACTCGAACTTGCTGAAATGCTGAAAGATGACGTATGGCTGGCAAAACTGGGTTACCTCACATATTCAGTGAAACTAAAGCTGAATAAAACTATACAAGGTGGGAGCACTCATTTTATTGCCCAGCGTGACATAATTGACCCATTCAAAGGAGACTACAAATCTGGAAAGTTTGTGTCTGTGGGAGGAGTACTGATATGTTCGAGCTCTTACATTCAGGAATGAAACATTGAGGTAATCAAACCACAGCTGGCAACGCATCTCCGTGGACTATTCAACACATGTAATATTTACTTTCCTGAACTCACGACGGAGCAAGCCGCTGCACACCTGTGGGCTACAAACCCCATTAGTGAGAATACTGAAGCTAAACTGTCACCCTCTGTCCCATCAAAGCTGTTAGAAGAGCTCACTGACATTATCAGACAGCTCCCTCAGAACCAAGTTCAATTAAATGCTGCTGGAGACATTTTGGCATGAGTGCTCGATGAATACAGCACTGCTTCTTCTGCAAAACCAGATTTTCAGCCACGACATCGATGAAAACAAAGTACCGAACCAGGATGAACATTGACCATGATGTGTGTGTGCTTGCAAAAAATGCGCTTTTATGAATGAGGGGGAAAAAAAATTACAAGAAATAGATGTCTACAATTACTTATTCAGTAATTGTTTTGCAAAATTCCAAAAATGCCAATTCAAAATTATTCACACCTTTTGATGCTAATTTCAATATGCAACCCCCGAAAACAGCAACACACATTCTCCCCACTCATTCCCCCTTCCCATGCTAAGTAATATCGTGACCCGTTCCCCTTACAATGCATGAAACACAAGACAGACGAGACAAACTGAACAGACAAGTCCTGCAATAAAGCAATTGTCCGAGTCTTACAATATATACTGTAATTTGAATAATAATAACACAGGTATTGACTTTTCTTTCTACATTTCAGCTGTGAGTGTTTAGGAACTACAGATTAAAAGTGAAATGGTGCTTTTGGCTGATTTGCTGCAGCAATACCCTGAAAACATGTAAACTATCCTTTCTGTACAGAGTCTAACTAAATTATTATTTTTTTAATCAGCACGCCAAGTAGGCTGGCTGAAACAAGCTGGCGGATTCAACTCGATAGCAAGGCACAGCACAGCTAGGTCCCGGTGGAGGGATCGCACTTCCTTTTTTTTTTTTTAACTGCAAGGCAGTAAAAGAAAAAACACACACGGAACAGAAAAGCTGTGAGGGTAAACAGAACAGACACCACAACAACGCGGGTGAAATTAATTTTTGAGCGCCAATCCAGCGGAGTCACACAGCGGGGCGCGGGAGAGCCGGGGCCCGGTGGAGGATCACGTATCTGTTTCTTTTTTTTATCTGCAATACCTGGGGAAAACACAAAACAGCGAGCGCTATAAGGTTAGAAAAGCAGACTACAATCACAAAGCGGTGTAGGCTGTTGAAAAGAAAGAGAGTAAACAGAGCGGAGTTTCTAAATCCAGGGAAGTGGCAAGCCAGCTTCAAGAAATGAAACTGCAGGGGAACTCCATGTGCACTGAGGCGCTACACATAGCCAGGTACTGTGTGCTGTTTTTGAATGATTTATTTATTTTTTAACTGCATTGCTGCTAAAATTCACAGCACAACATAGGCAATGCGGGGTTGTGCTACAGGGTCAACGCACAGGTGGACACACAACACCACAAAATAATATTTATTTATTTATACTTCGCCCAACTGCGCACACACCAGCCGGCGGAACCACTCAACGGCGGGGGTACAGCACAGCCTTGCCCCCGCGGAGGAACTGCGTTCTCCCCAGGAGGATAGGCTAAAAAGACAACACACACTCACCCCTTTAAATCAAGTCGCACACATACGACACACAGTAAATACGGACAGCCTGCAACGCAAGCGAGGCAGGCTGGGAGGCAAGGAGCAGAAAGAACCTAAACTTTTGTGCCAACTCGGAAGAGCTTTTTCAAAAACACTCAGTAACACAGAAGTCTAACCTTAGCGTGGACGAGAGGCAAAAGAGATAGTGGCTTCCGTGGGTTGACTGTTTTATCCCTCGGTAGGCGGGACCGAGGACGTCACGCCAGGAAGGAGCCTATCGGCAGCTCTGCTCTAGAGCTCAGTGAATACCTACCTAAGGCAGGCATATCCCATAAGTATGTTGGTGGTTGTCTTCTCTTTCAGGTAACCAGGGTTACGGTTAGTAACCAAACGTTCTCACTGATAACCTGGCGCAAGGAACTACTGTTCCTCTCAATAGCAGTTGTCTAATTTTATTTTAAGTTTTTGTACAGGAGTTCAAAGTGACATTGCAGTTAAAATGGAAGTCTCTTTTTTAATGACTACTCCATTGCTACTACAGAGGCTACAGTATTTATCGAGATTACTCATGACTTCAAGGTAATGTTGCATTATACCCCCTGAAAATACATTTTACTCTCTCTGTGTTAAAATCAGAGGGGGGAGTTACTCCCAGGCCCAAAACCTTACCTGGAGCGCTGGGTGGGATTGAAAGGTAAAGGCAGAGAAAAACAAAACAGGCGTGTGTTTCAGGAGAGTCGGAGAAACAAGAGAGACATTTAAAAGAACATAATAATAAAGCAAGCACGCCAGGACAGAGAGAAAATTAGCTAGAGGCTTGTTTTAAGGTCATTTTGCAAATGTATGTTTTGTTATCATTAACAGAAATAATAATGTATTAACTCAATTATAGTTTCATGAACCCGGTTGCACTTGATGAAAACTACAGGATATCATATAGAACCGGGGGCAAAGAATGACAAACTGGGAGTGACACTGGCAATGGATGAGCAAGTCCTCTGAGTTGGTCACATAGATACAAGTGTAGCTTATCCATCCCCAGGTGCACATGCTGTCCTGTAAGGGCAAACAGCTGGCGCTTTGACCATACATCCGTGGGGTATACCTTCAGAGTCCCCTCACTGCGACCCATACTGGGATGCATCACACCACAGAGCCTGTTTAAAACATGTGCCAACCTCCTTATGACTCTGAAACAGGGGGGACCATTTCAGAGGGAACATACTCAATCCGACCACATTTTTTATTTTTGCACTGGGATTGGGGGTTTTGCCACTGTTTCCATCCTTCTTGACCATTTTAGATTTTGAAAACAGTCGTTAGGTTAAAACACTGGCACAAAAGCCTCCCCGCCGGTTAGAAAAGCTTTGATATTCAGGGCCACTGTGACAAAAAAAAAAAAAAAAAAAAAAAAAAAAACACTTATCGCGCTAGAGGGCGCTATGGTATCAAATGAGTACAAAACGGCTAATTCAATTGTTTATTACCAAAATACTGACCCACGGTTTATTGAGCACTACTTTCAAAATGTTCAATATACAATTTTAGACTTTTGATTTTTTAAAATTTTGTACAAACAACCGCTCTCTAAACAGAATATAGAAGGGAGAGTGAAAATAAAAATAAAACCCTAAACAACCTCTTCGCTTAGGGTTTGCAACCTCGGGTAAGATAGCCTTTGTCCATTTAATAAGATTGCGTGCAGCCAGCGCAGCGGCATGAATCGCAGGACCTGCAGAGCACAGGCATGTCGGCTCCGGGGCGGCTTTCTGGAAGAGTGCAATGCACCGAAATCAACTCAAGCGCTACTGTTGTATGCGCAAGCATCAGGTGCATACACAATCACAAAACCATAAAGGCTTGTTTACATTAGTGACATATTTGTTAAAATAAATAAAGTAACGCCGTTTTAAAATTGATTTTTTTTTATAAGAAAAATAATTCCACTCATTTAAAAAAAAAAAAAAAACGTTCTGTTAAAAATAATCTGTATAATCTGGGTCGATATATCATGCTCCATAACAGCTCCACCACAACCGAATCGAAACCTGCCACACTGCAACAGTTCGCTGGGCGTTAGGTTTGACTTCATGCCGGGTTGCAATGTCGTCTTGTTTTCCTTGTGGGTTTTGCAGGGGGTTCTTAATCCTGTATGTAAATTACAGCCAATAGATGCTGTCGTTGCGTTGGGTTGGGATTAGCAGAGGGGCGAATGAGTTTCAATTTTACTGGATTACAGAACAAAGAAGGGGAGGGGGCAAACTCCTTTGCAAAAGAAAACATAAAGAAAGAGAAAAAAGAAAATAATCCGGGGAATCCCTACTGGAAATGCAATGAGCAAAGTTGAATAACAATAATACAAAAATGCATCGGATTAAGGTTTTGGTTTGGATTCGTCAAATAAGCAGCGACAGAAAACACTAGGTGTTCCAATTGGATTAAGCGAGGAGAAGCATTTTTATTCCGGGATTGACAACGTAAAGAAATTTAAAGCGGTCGTTTGTGTGGTAAGTGTTCGGGCACAGCGCTGGTTGGTTTGGTTTGCTTGTAAAGAAAACGAAACGAAGTGTGCGGTATTTGAGTGTGCGAGTGACTTTGTGAAGGCTGTACAGTTTGAAATTCCAGATTATAATTTTGCGAGGGCGGTTGTGATACTGTGCAGTGCAATAGCCTGGTTTCCGCTAATGGTGTGCAGCTGTGTAAAAGCAGAGAAATAGGGTTTCATTTTTAACATTGGCAGAGCCTGTTTTTTGGGGGTGCTTCGACTGTAATGTAGCCGGGAAGCTGTCATAACATTTAATTGTAAAAAAAAGAATCGTTTAATCCCGAAGGTTTTGTTCAGTAAGAAAGTGACATTGATCAGCGCTTTCCAGGTTACACAGACCCCCTTTCCAGCACACAACGGAAACACACACACAGTTGGTTAGTCTGCAGTGTCAAACGCTAAATTGCATGTTCTTTCGTGTAAAAACATTTATTTATTAATTTGAAAATGGGATTTAATTCTAAAGGTGACATTGCAGTCGGTGTCCCCCCTGTCGTCGTGTGCGATCAATGCGTTTTGGATTTTAACTGTTGGCATTCCGGTGAATTATCATTTACTGTGTAAGTTATTATATTCATGTATAACTTTCTGTCTTGGCTGAAATACTGCTGAAAGAAAAACAAAAACACTTCAAGTTATTACTATTAAAACCGCTTAAAGTAATTGTTTCGGTTATTCTAAATGTTGCATACGCTAATGATTTTGATAATAATATAATTTACTAATAATACTATTTTTAAAAATCCATTCAGAGTGAAAGACATTTGCGAGAATTCGCAATTTTTACTTGATATATTCATTCATATTTAAATCAAATGTGCCATAAATAGATATGTAAATAAACGAGAGAACCGTTGTTGCACTGAGGAAGTTGGAAAATACTGTATAAAAGACAGTTTTTATGTTTGCCCCCTCTAGCACTTTCATCAAAATTCAATGAGCCTGAAGTCAAAAACTGCTTTTATTTTGTTTATTGGCTATGTGCATGTAGTTGTGACAAGCGTTTTACTCGTGCAAGACTGTTGCATGGTGTACAAAAAGACTTACCATACTAAACAGAGACCTCTGTCTCTTTGTTATTGTCACAACTGTGCTTTCTCATGGTCAAAAAACAGAGGGTGCGTTCACAGAGATCATTCTGTGCAGAATCTGACCAGTTTAGCCAGTGAGCTTCTAAGAATGGTTTCAGTGAACGCACCCATTGGCTAAATTGGTCAGATTGTGTACAGAATGATCTCCATGAACGCACCCACACACTCATCATGCAAGTGCCAAAATGTCTCCTATTTACCCCGGACGAAAGTGTAGATCCCTGTCAAGCAAATGTGAGCACTGTAGTTGAATACTGTCATCCCCGCATGTCGAAGTGCATATCCAATTGTGACTGCTAGAATGTCTTTGTGATTACTATCAGTGTCTTTTGCACAAGTAATTGCTAAAGGCATCTGTCTGTCTGTCTGTCTGTCTGTTCCTTCCTTTTCTATCTTAATTCTGTTATCAGCTTGTCCAGAGCACAGCTACCAGACTGCTGTCTCACAGTCATCGTTCTTAACATTATTACTTCAGTGCTTGGGCCCATGCATTGGTTACCAGTGAGCTACCAAATTGATCGTAAAGTTGCAGTAATAACTTCTAAGGTCCTTCATGAGTTAGGGTCATCCTGTCTCCAAGAATTACTAACTCTATATGTCGTTCTTTGAGATCAGAGAACACAGAACTCTTAGTTGTTCCAAAAAATCATCTTAAATCACCTGGAGCCGGAGCTTTGTGCTGCTGTGCTCCTCGTTTGTGGAACTCTGTTCCAGTTGGCATCTGGCAGGTTGAAACATTGGATTTGTTTAAATCTAAAATTGAAAACATACTTTTTGGAATGTGCTTTTGTGTAATTGGTTGTAGCTGGAGTGTATTGCACACACAAGCTCTTGTTTTGTTTTTCACTTTGTACAGAACTCTGGGATGCCCTGGTGTGGTTAAATGTATGTTGTTTTGTATGTCACACTTGCAGCACTGTTGCGTGCTGTGGATGTAGGGCGTGGTGATCTGATTTTTCATGGTACAGAGAGATACTTTGTGTTTAATTCTGTAGTGGAGGATGTACGCAACTGACAAACCTGTTGTGACTCCTGTAGGTCCTAGGACTGGCCACAAAAACAGAAACACTTTCTGTGTGTAGCATCCTTTGTGTGAACGATCCCTCTGATTCACTTGTTAGGCAAATTGTTCTTTCAAATGTATTCTGTTCTGTAAGCTGCACCCCCCTCGTATTGCTGTGTCTGTTTCACATGTGCATTTTGTAATTAAGCACATGTTATAGCAAATGCATTTTCTGATACATTGTTTAAGAAAGCTCCCAGTTTGCATGCCTACATTTCAACCCATTGCACACCCTGGTTCATCTCAGCTCTGCAGTGTTTTCAGGTTGTAAAGCAGGTCGGTCATTAGTGGAAGCAGCTGGTTGGTTAACGACAGGAAAGAAGGAATTGGAGGTGGAGAGAAATGTTACTTGAAAGTGAGCAGTGCAAACCGAGGTACGATTCATGGGATTATTCTATTGCTATAAATAAACCCTTTGTCCTTCTACACGTGAAGCACATGTAGAAAGTAGTGCAGCCGAGCCCCTCTGCAGATTGGCTTTGGGAGCTCTGTTGGGTAAACATGGAGCCAAAGCTGATTGTCTTTGACCTTGAGCAAGTCCACCCCTCTGCCTTCGTAGAAATGACCTTGTGAGACACTGTCGCTGCTGAGCAGGAGTGGCAGGTCTGTGAAGAGAGAGTGGTGCTGCTGCAAGAGTTAACCCCTGAGAATTGTGAAAGCTGCTTCAGCTTGGAGAGGTGTCCAAACAACATGTACATCTTAAAACAACATGACTAGTTAATCCATTGCATCCTCTCACCACTTGAATGAAGCAATGAAGTGTAAACTCTGCCCTGTCTCAACTTGCCTGGGGGGGTCTAGGTCGGCCAGGGTGTCCTGTTAGCTGCCCGGGAGCTGTGTTGTCCTCCCACGCTGTAGCTCCTGGGTGGCTGCATGGTGAGTCTGCAGTGTGTAAAGAAGCGGGCGGCTGACGGCACACGCTTCGGAGGACAGCGTGTGTTCATCTTCGCCGCTCCCGAGTCAGTGCAGGGGTGGTAGCGGTGAGCTGAGCCTAAATAATAATTGGGCATTTCAAATTGGGAGAAAATAACAAAAATAATTGGCAACGACTACATTTAAAAAAAAAAAAAAAAAGATTGAGTTTGAATGAGGTGGGGACAATTTCACCCTCCTGCTGAAAAGGAAGTGCAAGTGCTGTGGTGGTGTGAGCCTGTGCTGGTCCGATTTGTACCACCCACTGCTGACTGGACCCGCTACTACAGGACCCGAACCCGCATCCCATTGCAGCACTGTCTTCTTACCCACGGCCCGCTTTAATAAGACCTGCAACCCGACCCGAACCCGCAAGTGTTTGTCTTTTACCTACTGCCTGCATCGACTGGCTCTCACGCTCTCACATTCACACACAGATATCTCTGCCATCTCCACAGATTGAGTTTATACAGCGTGGTAGCTTTCTCTAGTGTCTGGATATAGTTAACATTGTAACATATTAACTATCTTTACTATAAAATACCTGTCTTCCTTTCGTGCCACCAGTTGAAAGGCAGCTACACCTGTGCTTTCGCAGAGATGATGTACCAGTTGTGTGGCTGTCGTTCAGAAAAACATAATGACAGGTTTTACATGCAACGGATCCAGTAACATGATCATTATTTTCATTGGCTGTGATTCCAAAATAATTCCACACTTCTGATTTACCTCTCGCTAGGTGATATAAACCCTGTGCTATCTTTTGCTTCACCTCGTCCGCAGTAATATCACCAAGCAGACGTGATAAAAGGATCTTGCGACGTATCAAAGAAGCGGCAGTACAAACCGAGACCGCTGTTTAGTCAGCTGACTTCTCCCTAATCGCCTCTTGCTTTAGTGCAGGAAATACCAGTACATTTACCTTCTGATACGTTATATGGGAAAGGGTTACAGGCGAGTACGCTGAAAGGACAGGAAACGTTTTCGGTGATTCAAATGCAGACCTGAAAATGACATTTTTCTGACCCGCACCGCTAAAAAGTTCACTTTCTGATCCAAACCCGGCACCCGCAGGTACCCGACCCGATGCAGGACTCGAGTGTGAGCCTCTTGCCAGGTCGTGCTTGTAAATGAGAATTTGTTCTCCGTTGACTCTGGAAAAGTAAAGGTTTTGATTGATTATGTAACACTGAACGCATTCCAAAGAGAGATGTCTTAACTAGTGTAGCATCAGAGATCCTGTTTAAAAATGAATGACGTGTTCACCATAACATGTTTCTTTTAAAACTGCATATTTGAGACCTGCTGTATAACGCATTGCAGGGGTGCACAAATCACTATTATGTGTGGCAGACAGGTAATCTGTGATAGCTCTGGAAGGAGGCTCTTAACTGGGACAGGGCAGTGGGAGTGTTCTGTCCTGTTGGGAGCAGGCCGGTGTGTGGGTGTGTGTTTGACTTCACCAACATGCTTGAGGTGTGAGTGATTTGTGAACCTCGATAATTAGGTCCCAGTGAACTTCAACCAATCTGAAATAAATCACTGCTGGCTGTATCCCCAGATGTCATATACAGTTGTATTATACAGTGCTCCCCTTTAACACTGCTGTCGGGAGACATAGCAAACTGCATATTCCAAATGTTAAATTACCGTGCAAGAACCTTTTTCAAACAAACGTTTCGGCTTGGCAGAGTAAAGAAATGTGACAAAAACCGACTTGAGCGCGCTTGAGCACTCCCTTTGTGGCTGAAAGAACCAAGGGGTTTGTTTTACTGGAGGGAGAGAATTGTGTTCGCTGTTCATTAGGAAAGATGCGGCTGCATTTGTAGGTGAAATGCAGTTGCTTGGCTGTTTGGCACAGCTTTGCACTCACTGAGAGCTGGTGAAGCAGTACACACACACACACACACACACACCGGAGTCTGGGGGCAGCCCTTCCAGTACTAGGACTCGGGTCTGTGTGACGGCCAAACCAATGTCATCTTGGCAGACAGTGGCCATTACACAAACAGTGTCTAAAATGAAGCAACGCGAAGGGACCGATTTAGCAACGTTCGCAATCCCCTAAGGCAATCGCTATACACTGTTTAGACGCACGTATGGGCAAACAGACTTTGACCTCATGTAAATACAAATGCAGTGTCCTCATATAAATACAAATGCAGTGATTTAGCAAACCATCAACAGCGTTTGTGTTTCAGTAGACATGTGAACACCAGGTCTGAACTGTGCGCAAATTACACGCTCCTCTATAAATGCCGGTGAAACTAGCAGGGAAGCAGGCAAAGAAAAGAGAGAGAAGTGAAAGAGAAATAGAAGAAATATGGAGGCCGCACTGGATTAATGAGATACTTTGCATTGAAATTTTGTAACAATTGTGAGTCTCCCTGGGTAAGGGCGTCTGTTAATGAATTAATAATAATAGTAATTTCTGTGTGGCCAGACAGAGGAGGAGACGTCCCCAGATATTTAGAAGTCATCTGTCTCTTCTGAGCTTGTCTGACACACAATGTATGCAGCAATTCTGCCTCAACAGACAGACAATCACTGGCATCTGCCAACTGCTTCAGGCTGACCTGGAAGGAGATGTGCAGAGAGCACACAGTTTGCCTGTAGCACTAAGATACGTGCACCAACCAAGGTTGGTTGGTTTTAAATCACTGATTTAAAATCACTTGATTTAAAGAAACAATCAAATTTTTCATTTACTACCTATTTTATATTGTCAGAAGCCCTACTTGTAGTACACACACAACACTGTACTCTGGTGTTTCAGACACTGCTGTGCCTGGCGTTGATAATGCGTAATGCCCCGCCCTTAATTAAGATCAGTTGGCACAGTCCGCTTGTTTTAAAGAGATGTTTCTGACACTGTATGAAGAGGAAATGTAGGTTCAATACACTTCGGACTGCGTATTTTACCCTTAACACTGAACACAGGGGAGGGTTAACACTGAACACAGGGGAGGGATAATACTGAGAGGCACTTTACACTGTCGTCAATAGGAGTACATCCTGCCCACTGGACTATTCTTGTCATTCATTGGTGAGTACTTTTTTTTTTTTGGGGGGGGGAGGGAGTGAGTAGGAGTTGGCAGTCATCATTTTAAAAAGCACTTACAAAGATCAATTTAAAAAGCAGTGCAGTTTTAAAAAGGTATTTGTGGTGTTTATTGATGTTGAATATAATTATATTTGCGTTTTTAACCAAAAGCTACATTTAGGCTTTACAGTACAGCTCCTCTGTTTCTGTTGTAAATATTAATAGACGACTTTGGTCCTGTACACATAAAAAAAACAAAAAAACACCTGGAAACTTTGTGTTAAAGAATTCAAAGTTCATATTTAAAAAAAAAGATATACACAATGATTATAAAGCATTCAGCTTTTTTTTCATTTCAACTGTTCCTGGAAACAGTGCTAAACGCCAATACTGCAAATCATTACACAGACTCGATCAGTCATTCAATCTGAAACGCAGTGAAATACAAATTTACCTGGAGCTACTTTTGGCCTGTATTGTAATTTTAGGCTGAATCTGGCTGCCCTGTGCACAGCTGTGGGCTGGCCTGCCTCCCTGCCTGTCTGTTTGCTCTGTATCTATGCATCCAGCCGCCTAGGGGCTGTGATAATGGCTCCTAGTGTCTGGAGAGATTAAAGGCTGGCGCTGCATTGTTCAAATGCCTCGAGATTAGTTTCCAAGGAGACGGATTGCCGTTGCCATGGAAATCTGTGGGGCCTGGAATTAGGATTGCGTTTTTTTTATCTTTTTATTTTTCTTTTATTTTTTTTCATCCTGGTCACGCAGGGAGGAAGATAGACTGCAACAGGCCCTGACATTAACAAACACACACTCCTCTGTCTCCTCTCTCTCTCTCTCTCTCTCTCTCTCTCTCTCTCTCTCTCTCTCTCTCTCTCTCTCTCTCTCTCTCACACTCTTTCCATTAGCATTCAAATCAAGAAATCTAAGAGTATGTGTCTGCTTCTTAATTCCCGTTCTGGATTCACCGGGCACACACAGGCCTCTGTCAAGCTTGCTTTGTTAGAGTTGTTTTTCCTGAAACAGAATGAATGAAAGAGGGTTTTATGAAATAATATGGAGAATCTTATAACAGGCTGACAAAAGCTTATCCCAATTAGCTACTTTCACAGCCATGTAAGTAACTTCTGAATTATGTCCTCCTTTCTCTTGGCATCCTGTCCTGCCCTTATATCAAATGATGGCACTAGTCTAGAAACTGTAATATTGAACATGTGGTAGGCAAAGGCAGAGTTAAATTTGGTTTTCTATTCAGACACAGGAAGTGTTTCTCTCAAGAAGGTCGTTCTCAATTAGTAACCCAAACGATATTACCTGTAATAGACCTATGCTGATTCAGTATGCAGGAGCGCATCACGTACAGTTCTGACAAAGTTGTTTCCCATCTATAATAGTGCTGAAGGATTTATACTGAATGTAGATTACAAGCCCCACCACTGTACTCTGTGAAACTTCAGGGTGGCTCAGTCTGGAGAATAGAAGGCTCTGTCATTTTTTGTTTAGTTTATAAGGTGTTCACTAGAAATGCTCCAAGTTACCTTGCATCTCTGTGAAAGACATGTAACTCTACCAGTGTGCATTGAGATCCCATGATGAAAAGAGATGCCCTACTTTTAAAATCCCTAAACTGAGGTCTAATGTGGGCCAGCGTGCCTTTGGATATCAAGCATCTCCTCTTTGGAACTCAGCATGAAAGCAGCCTCCTCACAAAACCTTTTTAAATCACTTCTACATATTTATTTTAAAGCTGACCAGAGTTGCAAATCCTGTAAATACTGACACTGACCAGGATCCTGTCAATTTGAATAGTTTTATTCTTTTATTTTGTATTACTCTTATGATTGTTTTAAGTGTTTTGGTCCTGTTTGAATGATTTGTCTCTCTTTGCCATTGATTTTATAGTGTTATTTCTTGCTGTCTTCTCCTACCAGTGCCCCCTTGGAAATGAGACTTATATCTCAAGGGTGCTGTCAGGGTTGTATGTATATAATGTGTCTGTCTGTGCCGATTCCAAATAATATATTTAGCACCCGAATGAGTGGGTGGGGCATTTTCTTTTCCTTTAACTCATCAGTGTTTTGTATTGAATATAGTAGCAATCATTGTAAAACGCATCTCTTTTATGTGAACGTCCACATACAGACAGTACTGTTCCCTGCACAATACATTCATTATGAAGCATGGAATATATAAACAGGTCCCGCTTCAGATATCAGAACATGTCTGTACTGTACAACAGGGCTAAACAGCTATTTATTGATGCAAATGCTAAGCTAGTGCAGGGTTCTTCAATAGGAGAGCCTTTCTTATGGCCCGTCAATTGTCATCTGTCCTTCATTACAGTTGCTGAAATTATCGCTGCTATCTACAGGGTATTTGGCAGCCTCATACAGGAATAATTCAGCTGATTGGCCAAGCCTTAATTCTGATGAGCTGTCATTTTGGCATGCGTCTCTAATCTCTGCCCATTTGCTTAGTTTTAGTGCCTCATTGGTTGAGCAGTGAGAGAAGGCTTCGTGCAATATGAAAACTGCGGTAGTAATATTATTTTCTTTAGTGTGGCGAAACTGTATGAATATTCTTACAAACATCGCTGCACATTAATTCAAAGCCAAAAATCCATGCCTGTGTCTAAGATGGCAAGTGACGCGTGGAATTAACAAAAAACAAACTCAACAAAGTGATGCTTCAGATTGGCAAGCGAGTCGGAATCGGGGGGTACAGCTGCGGGTAATGCCCATCACTCGAAAATGCTGCACACTGTTTCACAGAACGCGTGGGTTATTTATTTATTTATTTATTTATTTTAAATTTTTTTTGTAAATCTTCCAAAGCACCAGATTGGTCTCCAGTTTATTGTAGAAAGTCTTGGGAAGTTGAGCGGGGCTGCTGCATGTTTTAAAATGAGAAACAGTTTGGTTTTACTGTAGAAATACATGAGAAAACTTAAGTGCATATGTCTGTATTTCCTTTATTTTTCATATGATAAACTACGTATTGTTAGGAAAACTAGCTAAGTGTTCAGTCACAGGAAACTGTCAGAAGAATCCGAGCCTGTCAAAGATCTTTTATTTGTGCTTAATAAAACGCGTTTGGCAACAGTAAGAAATGCACCTATAGCACGCCTCTCAAAGAGGGCACGGTTTATTGTCCCCTCTGTTTACTGCCATGCCGTGTATTTGATTTAGAAACATTTCATTTACATTTAAACACATTGCAGCTAGAACATGCATATTGACACTGTGCTGCACATTTAATCAGGCGCTTAATAAGATGCTTTGTACAACATCAGTCCTTTTGTTCGTTAACTTGAATGCTTGCTGCTCAGTAATTGTCAGAACGTTTTCTAGTTTTAATAACATTTAAATTAATAACATGCTGTTTTTAATAGCACTACAGTGAGATTTATATAATTTGTTTGCAAGATGTCGTTTGAGTACTGGTCAGGAAATTATATTTGCTTTCTATTTTTATTATTAATGCCGGTCAAACATCATATCATTAAGTAGTTATTTCTGAGATGTGTACGTTGATTGGTGCAACTGCAGTGTTACAACCTTCTTTGTTGTAAAGTGTGATTGGACAGTCAGATTTTCATGACCATTTAAACACCCCCCTCCCCCACTACGCACATCATGAGCGCCCTGCGGCCCCCCAAGGTTTGGACATCGACTTATCTGGCCTGCCAGAGAATGGAATTGAGTACCCCTGAGCTAGTGCATCTTGTCTTGTGTGCCTGTCATCCCGTGTATATATACAACAGTATAGATCATGGAAGTTGTCAAGGATCAAGGATGTCTCATATTATAAGACATCATTTTCCACAGTTTGAGTAGATCAGCCAAACTGCAGAAGACCTGACTTCTACAAAAAAGGTTCCCTACACATATTAACTCATGTAAACTGCCAAATCCCAAGCTTTTATTTCCAAGAGATATTGTGTGCTAGAAATGAGTTGTGTCAACTGATTATACAGCATGTACTTGATAGGTGAACACATGCTGTGTGTGTGTAATGTTAGGGTGGTATGACTTGCTGCTGGTGCTTTCCTAAGACGCCTGTGTCATCCAGTGCAAACGTTTCAAATAAATAAAAATGGTGACTTTTTTTTTCTTCCACTGTAGGTAAGGATGGCGCAACCCAGGAAGCAATGTGAAGGAATCCGAACCATTCCCAGAGCCGAGTCGCGTGTCCCCAGTATTACCGGAAAACAGGAGATCTTCTCCAGCCTCGTATCTGCCTTAGACTCAGTGGTCAGTTCCACCCCACACTGTCTTTCACAACCTAAACCCTGGTCTCTTGTACAATACACCAGCACATTCGAAGTGCTGGGAGATATACCCACAGTTTCACTTGGATGGGAGAAATAACCAAATGTTAACATGGTGCCAATGAAGCTGTCTGCCCTGAAGGGAATTCCAACAGTGAGCAGCACTGCTTTGTGGTGCTCAGAGCTGGGGGGTTGTTGGTCCAAGAAAAAAAACAACTACACTCCTACACTCCTATAGGAATCTGTTTTTGTATCCGAGTCCAGTAAGAAGTCATTTAATTCCCAACTTGCACTTGAAATAACTCAGACATTTAATTGAGTTGTTTGCCTTAAACTAATCGTAGCCAATGAACATCTGTTAGTTTTGTAGGTCTCAAATGTGCAGTTTGAAAGAAGCACATGTTATAGCAAACATGGATTTTCATTTGAAACCTGGTACTACACTAGGTTAAAGAAAACTCTGACCCAGGCAGTACAAAGCATGGCTTCCCAACATTCTCACCTGGAGAGTGAACATGTGCCCACCCCCACTGGCTTCATTTCCGTCAATAACCAACCAGCTGTAACATGATTTACTTCCTATAGACATTTCAGATTACATATGGCTACATGATACACATTTAACATTTTTCACATACTGTGTGATTGTGAGCATCCTCTGCACGGGGTGCACTTTATTTTTTTGATGTAGTATTGAACTTTGTGAATGGTGATTTGGAGTAATAAGCATTGAGAATCTTGCCCAGTGTTTGAACTGGGTGCAGAGTGATCCTCCGTTTTGTCTTGCAGTGCACTGCGCTCTCCAAGCTCAATGCAGAGGTGGCCTGTGTCACGGTGCATGAGGAGAATGTGTATACGGTCGGGACTGAAAAAGGCAGAGTCTTCCTCAACTCCAGAAAGGAAATACAGACAGACTTTCAGAAATTCTGCAGTAAGTACCGGAAAAGTCCAAACCGTGGCAATAAAGAATATTAAACCAATTCAAGTGGAAGTAAATACAAATGTCATTTTATATATCTTTGTGATGTTTCAAATCATTCTTAGTTCTGTCTCTCCAAATTGATTCAGCAGAGTTAAAAGGTCTGTTTTTTCAGTCTCTGGAAGTACTCAATAGGAGCTGGCAATTAGGAGTCTACAGTCTGCCGTGTTTCTAACACTCATAGACTCTCTTGCTAATTCAAACCCAAGTAATCTGAAATGACCTATTGATGCCAAACTTAAATACCTTAATTTAATCAAGTTAGATTTTTGAGAAAATGCACATTTATTAAACAAAACCAGACAAGGGATTTCATTGACGTGCAGATTCCGATCAGCACAAACCACTAATCCGTGTGTCTGCTCCCAACTGCTGCTTGAAACTGCTGTGCAGAGATACAAAGCGAAGAGAAAGGTGAACAAAATACAATGACATTTGAAGCTGCTTACCCTTTAATCAGTGTTTCAAAAGCCAAAATTATCTATATAGTAGTTCAGCTGTTGCCTCTCTCTGTCTGTGTCCCTCCTGAATCCGCATACAGTACTCGCTGCTTAGTCACGAGGGAACAGGAAGGGGGCTGTTGGAAAGTTTCTACAGAAAAATGTACATTAACCTAAGGTGTCCAGTAACAGTGGTTCTTTGTATCTTGTTCAATGTTAGTCAACTGTTTTTTGTTTCTAAAGTGTTCAAGTTGCACAGTGATTGTGAGAATCTTGTTACATTAATGCAAGGTCTGTAACATGTGGGTATTTTGTTAAAACAGACAAAACTCAGAAGTTTCAAAGTACCCCTGTGGCCCCAGTAGAACTCTCAGAATCATGTCTAACCTCCATTCAGAGTGTAACCGTTAACCTACCCCCCTGCAAAAAGAAGGCCAATACATCAGTAAGAGACTATAATATGTACCATAGACAGAGGCACTGAGAGGCTTCAGACTGATCCAGTATCTTTGTGTTTTTAGGGCCCCTCTGTCTGCCTGCCCCGCCTTTGCCAGTGAAACCCCCAGACAATGAGGTGCCAAAGCCTGCCAAGGATTGCAGCCATGGGGCACCACGCGCCCCCCCTGAACCCCAATCAGACATCTTCGCTCTGAGGAAAATGGTGGAGGAAGTTTTCAGCGTGCTTTACAGTATGTTATAACCTGTTATAACCTGACCAGCTCATTATACAACACTACCCTTGACATCACATGGTGTGTATATAA
>NC_054574.1:2074204-2107554 GCF_017654505.1 Polyodon spathula | reverse complement strand
GTGTTACATGTTTACTTAAGATGTGTGTATTGTTTTTTTTTTTTTTTTTTTTTTTTTTTTTTTTTAATTTTAGACTATTTTTTAAAACTTTTAAGTTGCATTCCCTGCCTCAAGATGGCTTCACATGTACCGGCATGGACCTCTCAGAACTACATTTCCCATCATCCTCCTGCTCACATATGTAACTGAGATGGATTTACCAGTGAGCAGGAGGATGATGGGAAATATAGTTCTGAGAGGTCCATGCGGGTACATGTGAAGCCATCTTGAGGCAGTGAGTGCAATTTAAAAGTTTAAACATGGTCAACATGTAACAAAATAATAAAACAATGCACACACCTTAACACACATGTAACGCAATAAAATATAAAGGTCATTCTGTACCCTTTAAGTCCTCTGAGGCTGAATAATAAGCGTTCTGCAGCACAGGATTCTTCAGTCTTTGGAAATGCGGTCACATCATGAACACACTGGACATTGGGATATTTTTCTGCTGAGTTGAATTCAAAACATGTCTTGATTGAAGTTTTAATCTCTGCACATCAAAGCAATCTGTATAAAACTCCATTATTTACTCAACATTGTACTTTAACAGCTATGATAGTTCTGACTGTGAAGCACCCACACTACAGTTTGACGAAACTGTACCAGTATGGACTGAGGAATTTATTCGGGTCCTTTTAATTTGAGCCATTTTAAGTTTGATTTCGGGACAATGTTTTTAACATGACAGAGTATTAATCACCTTTATCACAGAAACAAGTGGGGTGAGTGATGAGCACCTGCTTATTGTTCCCCATGGGTGCTTGATCCCCAGAGCACCATAGAGTTGGAGCCTATAGTTCATTATCTCTAGGTGGTCTGTACCTACTCCCCAGTCACAAACTACCACACAGTTTGGCAAAATTCAGGAATGAATGGCAGGCTAGCTGTTCAGTTCAGGATTGAGGTGGTCTTGTTTACTGTAGGGCACCAGCTATAGCCATCATCCCTCGCCTATGATGAGCACTGCATTCACAAGCACCAAGAAAACAAAAGCGGCTGCACAAATAGAATTACAAGCACTGGGGTTTCATAATGAATATGCTACTGCAATCTTTGGAGTGCCTTATAACAAAAACAAAACAAAAACAAAAACTATTCAATTGAGAAAGACTGCTAGTCAAAACATTTCTCATAGAATCTTTTTTCAGTATTGCTTGCTATTGTTTTATAGTTAGTTATAAAATGCCAAAAACTCGTCAGTTATGTTGATGGCAGTTGTTGCTTGCTGTTTTTAAAAGCTGCTATAAGGATCCCTAAGCTGACTACAACAGTACTGGCAGTGGTAGCATCGTAGTGGATTAGGCTCAATACAGTAGCACTATGCCTGGTACAGATACCCTGGTACTACAATGGATTAACAGGGTGTATTAATTAATAGCACTAAAATCCTAGTGAGGTTTTCAAATGTGAAAGACTGGGTGCCTGGCCAGTCTAGAAACATCAAGCTCATGCCTATGGTGCTAACTCTGCCTTTTAGTACAGAACTGGTATATTTCCATTGAAGATCACATGGTAGGTTGATTTTTAAATATATATAATATTCAGTTTTAATAAACGATCAGAATTTGGAGAGAAGCCAGTGTTGTGTTCCTTAACTAAGTTCTTAAACTTAAAGTGAAACTCAGTAAGGCTGCAGATTCTAATGCTTTTAACTGAGGGCCCATGAACCACACTCAGAGAACCTCAGTCCTGACCTGAACCTTCCCTCCCTTGCCTACCTCCCATTCAGTCCAGGCCCTCTCTCAAGCAGAAGCTTGACAATTGCACCTAATTGAGTCACAGTTTTCTAACATGCCAATCAAATGCATTTAGTTTTGTGACCTGAGTGTTCTGCATGTACAGCGTGCCTAAATGTTCATCAGCACAGCACCGCTGAGTCCTGAAAGAGTCCTCCGCTTGATTGGTTGTGTTTCACATAATCGACAGATTATATTGTGATAGTGAAATAACTATAATCGGTTATGAATGTAATTTATGTATAAAAGAAGAGAGCTCTGTATATTGTAACCTGTACCATTGCCTTTCACAGTTACTGGTATCTAGAATTTCTATGCTGTATTCTTGCCATCATGGCCTTGGAAATAAAATGTGTTGCCTTGCATTTTTATTGTTATGCACTCCTGTTTAATTATTGATAAGATATGAATGGTAAATTATAGTAAATATATAGTATAACCATGGGGAAAGCCTGGGAAAATCTTTGAACTTTTATAAGGGGTAGCACGAGTTGTGATTAAGTGGGCTGTCTTGTTATTTGGAAAATCGGACACCTGACATGCCTTCTGATTTCCAGTGTGAAAAACTGGTGTGTTTTTTTTTTTTTTTTAATAACACAATTTTATAATTACAAAATGTAAACATGGGTTGTATTTATTGCAGATTATTTTTTATACATATACATATTATGCACACACTATTAGAATTATTAAACAAATAAACCGTAAGATTATTTATTTTGTTTTTGAATGGCACTGATAAGTTGTTACCTTGCTGAGCACAGCACACTGTGAAAATGAAGGCTGGAAACTGGGACAATCCCACTTTTCCCGGGATGTCTGGTAACCCTAATTAATGCTGATGAAATGGTAGAACCAGCTGAGATATGCAGCAGCAGGCTTTTTGCGGCTCTTTATTACCACAGTCGACTGACATTTAGAAAAACCCAAAACGTTGCTGGGAATAACATCAGGGCTGGAGACTTAAATAATAGTTTAGATAAAGGAAAAATGGGTTATATTTAGAATTTGTTTTGTACCGATATAACATCTCGGCCAGTTCAATGTCACTATATATTTTCGTTGTTTTAATACAAATAAAAGCTGAACACCCAGCTGCAGATAATATTACATGCTCATACGACGCTGGCGCTATGCACTCTGGGAGTTATAGTCCATAGCGCTTGTAAAAGGGGTTTAAATGGGTTTCTTCGTCCCCTTAGAGGACTACAACACCCAGTATGCGTGGCGCGTATTCCTCGTCGCCCGGTGGCCGAGCTCCAGTAACGTAGCGCTGAACAATAAGCAGTGGGGAGCTCGATTCCTGGACTGGGTTACAGCCAAGGAGGTGGTGGAGGTGAGCGCAAATATTACAAACAAATCACAATAAAATACTTCAAAGAAAAGAAAAAACAGCACAAACTGTGGAGTGGACGGGAAGCCAGTGGCTTACTCACGGGGGGGTTTGTGAGGTGTTTTTTCCCCCCTCACACAGCCCGGTCGGGTGCTGTTTATTCTTTGCGGTGTGTGACACCCCGAGTCCGCGGAACGCAGCTGCAGCGAGCCGTGCTCGACCGCCTGCAAAAGAGCGCAAAGTAAGTGACATCTGGAGTCAAGGAGCTTGCGAGTGCCTATGCTAATAATGCCTGCATGAAAGTTGAATATTGTTTTATTTTTCATATGTGGTTTAATCATTTACTTGTTATAGAAGCCCTTCCAATAAAAAAAAAAGAATGTTTTCGAGCGCTTATTATTGTTTTAAATGTGTTGTTATTAGTCGTAGTGGTAGTTGTATATTGCTTCGCTGTGGTTGAGGGTGAGGAGCAGCCTGGAGCGGTGACTCGCACACCACCTTCTCTCTTTCACCGCAGGGTTTGTTTATCATGAGCAGATACCAATGGAAAACCACAGTCCAGCGCAATGGCTGCAGGTGTAAACTGTCATTGCTTTCCTAGGGAAGCGATAGGAGCTCATTAGGAGTCTAGCGGGGTCACGTCACCATTGAACTCGGTTTAATAACATGCTGTTTCCAAAACGAAATGTGTAGCTCGCTGTACAGTTAACGGCTGCAGTAGCGTGCAGTTTCTCAGTACTGGACTAACGGTTTTCTGGTTCGTCTGTGTGAAGTGTTATTTTTTTGCTCCCAGCTGCAAGCGGGAGGACACAAAGCTTCCTCCAGGCGTCTCTCTCGGGAAGGCGGAGGGATATTGCTGGCTGCACACACAGGGAGGCTGCTTCTGGCTCCTGTCTGTGTTGTTGGGTCGTTTCACGAGTGGTTGCAGGACTCAGGGAAACGTAGCAGAGCTATGCATCGTGTTTTAATGGCTTGTTGGATGTTTTATAATTGGTGTGCAATGTTTGGGGTAATTGCAGCAGTATTTTCAGAGAGTTGTCTATATAAAAGCAACGTGATACAAACATAAATCAAAACAGTGGTGGTTTTAAGAAAAGAAATATCTTAATACGTGGAAGAGTTTCATATGTACAGTAAGGAATGTGATGTGCCAAATATATTTTGCAACCCCCTTCTAAGCTTCATAAATTAGTGAAACTCAAATCAAAGAATGTAACAAAATGATTCAGGGTTGGGCAAAATACTCAGGAAATGTATTTGGAAAATACAATTTGAAATTACAAAATACATTGAATAAACAAGACAGAACAAACAAAACAGATTTTATATATTAGTTCATCTCCCCCCCCCCCCCCCCCCCCCTCAAAAAAAAAAAAAGCGATATTTTAGGTAAGGCCTGAACCTGAACATTTTGGAATGCTTTTGGATGGTTGCGAGGATGGAGAGTCCGAGTTTACCCAGTGGAGGTGGGTTGTCGAGGATTTGTGGTACACTCTACAACCCGGTTTCTCAGAGATGTCGGGTTCAGTGGCCAAGAGTTGCGTCGCACAGTGAAGAACTTATCTGAAGCAGCAGAAAGGAGCAGCAACTGGCTGTGGTTGAGACGGAAAGATTCTTGATGGGGATCTCAAGCACAATAGAAAGAAAGCAATGCTGATGTACAGGTAAGTAAGCTGGGCTGAGCTGAGTGGGGGATGGAGGGGGGTGATGCTGGGATGCCAGAATCACTGTCGAGCCCTCTTGAGGTGTCGTGGGCTAGTCGATAAAACACAGAGGACGGTAGGTGCCCACTTGAAGACCCCAGAGATGTACCCTACTTAGCTCAATCCAGACGGTTGTCATGCTGATGCGCCGGGGAGGCAAAATAAGCTGATCCCTGGAGCCAGCATTACACTTCAGCAATCAACACCAGACAGAAGGATATCTACATCATCAGATGGAAAGCAACGCAAATGGATGGAGATGCAGATGGATCACATTAGTTTACTGCTAAGCTACGTCTTAGTTAGTGCTTATCTTGGCGAGAGCCGAGTTCAGATCAGCATGAAGTTTAACATCTACTCTCATGTAATGGAAATGAAGATTCTGATACAAGACCCAGCTCTTCAGCAGCCTGAAGCATTAGTTGATGGAATCTTCTGGTGTCTCCAGAAAGACAGTGTGGTAGCCAGCGCATCATTGTTGATTTAAAGTTACTCCCAAGATGAACTGGCGCGTGCATGTGCATTTTTTTTTATTGCATACACGATCACTATAATTAAATTTTCTACAGCTGCAGTTTAATATTTAATTTTGGAGTATTTTGAAATTACAAAAGGAAATTCATTTTCGATACAAAATACTTCCAAATTGGCATTTGCATTACAAATTACAAAATACAAATGTAATGAAAATATGTATTTTCGATACTGCCCATCTATGCCATCATTCTATAATCTCCAAATCACTGTCAAGATAGTCTCAACAATGTGGTGTTTTCACTGACTCCATGAAAGAGGCAGGTTTACAATTCCCAAAACGTAATGACCCTTAGCATGGGGACCAGTGAGGCTGAATTATGAAATGGGTGTAACTTGCAGAAAAAAATCCCAGTGCGCCATCTGGTTTGCATAGGGGGGTGAGAGGTCTCCCCCTTCCTAAGAATATTGTGGACAATAATTGATTAAAGTAACTTGCAATTTGAATTAAGAACCCATCAATAAGTGGGGTGTACATACAGTCATATGTTGATAAGGACAAACATTAGTTTTTTAAATCCCCCAGTTTAATCCACTTTCTACCTTTTCATATGCTAATTCAGACTCATCTTGTGCTGCACACTGAGGCCAGGAACCAGCCAAGATTGACCTTAAATCGACTCTTGCGTCGAAGTTTTATTTTACGGGTTGTACAGGGACTCGCTGGTCAGCAGGTTTTGATGTCAGTTTGCAGGTCACTTGAGTGGTCTGGATTTGCCATATGTACCTGCATAACATACAGTGTCATAACATTGCCAAGTGTGTTTCTGTAAGTTCACAAAATCGAGACTGTACAACAAAACTGGGTGGGAACACCATTGTGATTTTAGTGCATGTTATGCAGGCTCGCATGACAGATTGGATGGTGTGCCCTATAGGCATTGTTAATGCAAGTCAGATGCACTGAATTCAGCCTCATACTCGGGTAGTGTTGTCCATTGCACTGCAGGAGATTGAGATGTCTTGCGCACTTTCTGCAGGACCCGTCTCTGTCACTGCACTGCAGGAGATTGAGATGTCTTGCGCACTTTCTGCAGGACCCGTCTCTGTCACTGCACTGCAGGAGATTGAGATGTCTTGCGCACTTTCTGCAGGACCCGCCTCTCATTGTTAAAATGCACTATTATGGTGGACCCCCTGCTCAAGGCCATTCGCAAGATGACATTTAAACCTGCTGTTTTCAGAATACATGAAAAGTTAATATACCTGAAAATAATGCAACCGGGAAACTGGGATTTTGGGGGGTTTATATCATGATAAACCAATTGACAATCCCTGATAAATACAACACATGTTTAAATACTTACATTTGTATTGATAAATACCATAAATTAATAAACAAACGGGGTTTGAAAACAGTAAATAGGTTACAGTATATAATTAATCAGTACATGTTATACAAACATATGTTAGTGCTGGGATGAACACAGGATTTTTATGTTCGGATATTTGCTAATAATTTAAACATTAGTTTGGATACTTGTTTGTTTTCAGAAAGTAATAAAAGCCATTATATTGCTCAGAACACAGGCAGCGACGGCATAGCAGCAGGGGCAGGGGGGTGTGGCCTGTGTGTGTGCCGGTGTTTTACAGCAAGACATTACAGTAACACGTCAAAGTGGAAAAATATCACAGGAGTAAAGAATATGTTGTGTAGGCCTTACTTTACCCCAGTGAATTAACTTCAAAACAAAGAAGCCAAACAGCAGTTCAAGATAAACAATGTTTTGTTTATTCCCAAAATAAATAGTGCATAAAGTTGACACTGCATGTCAGAGGTCACGTTTACGCGGGATTCTGTCTTCTATACTCAGGACATTTTAATAAAACGTAAAAAAGTAACAGTAGTGTGTTTCGAAAACACAGATGTAAAAGACCACAGATCCCCTTTTCATCCCTATCCAGTATATTACAAAGTAGTTTTATGAAGTTAAACGTGTAAAAATGGTTCCACTGCTCCCACATGTAGCACTGCGCACGTCCCTGGTACTAAAACAACTCCGTAATCTGTATCAGATCATCTTACCTGTTGACACTCTCAGCCAAGGATTTCAACAAGTAAAACACATGCTCAAAAATCATGGTTTTAGGACCATGGATGAGGTCTGCAGGATTTTTATTGAGAACTATTCTGACATCTTTCCTGCTTTTGCAAAACTACAGCAATTGCAGGTCCGATACCTGTATCATGTGTCCCAACAGATCAGGGTTTTAGCTGAGTGTCAGAACAGAGTGCAGACCAGCAAACACTCTCGTTTACGCGAGGATCATCTAAAACATGACCATTTTAATGGAAGCTCCTGAGAATTATTTTGACTTACTTTGATTTGAAAAGAGCATAAGCCAGTTTTTGACTTGGGTGCTAAAGGAACATTTAAAGAACTTTTAAACAGGAAAAGCATAAAGTTCTGGTGTTGACAGCTACCCGCAGAGACACTGGTACATGTTCTACAGCACTGATTTTTACGTCATGAACGGGGGGGATTTTCAAAAGAAAACGTTTCATGGTAAGCTTGACTTTGTGTCTATTTCTACTACCGTTATTTATACTTTGTACTGTTTTCCATGTTAAAACCAGGCATCTCTGAAATGTTCCTGTGACAGGGATGGCTGAGTGGTGATGTCAGGCCAGAAGCAGGAACTGAAACAGGCTCAAGTACTCTGTTGCAACAGCGTACTGCGGCACTGTTTTTTTTTTTTTATTTACGCGAAAATAAAACATTTTAACAAAAAGAAAACACTGCTCACAGAGCACAAGTTTTAAACAAAATCACGGGCACTAAAACAATACTAACTAAACAAATGCGGTGCTCGAGTTTCCAGCACTCGTAGCAGTTGTTTTCACTTTCGATTTGCTCGGTTTCACTTTCCCGTCTTGCTCCTCTCTCCCTCCCGTTCTCACCTCTAGAACACCCCACACTCTACGCGGAACAAGGAGAGCTGCAGGCTTTTATATTGGTGACTGTCTCCTGATAAAGCAACAGATTAATCAGTTAATTAACTCAGGAGATGGTCACTTTCTGCACAAGGTTTTGTTAGGATGGGGCTTCCCCATCCACAATATAAAACACGGCTTTTTCACCGTCGCATTTATACATAAATAACAAAACATTGTATTTTAAATAAATACAAAATACATTCAAAATCAGACAATAGCGAAGAATCACTCGTTTTAACTAAACACAGTTTAGCAGTACATTAAAAATCATAATCGTGTTTTTAAATCAAAAACACAACAAATATCACCCGTTTTTAAGCGTAAACAATACATTTATTTACACGCAGGGCTTTGCCCAGCCCCCTTTTTTAATAATGTGCAGGGCTGTCTTCTGCCCTGTCACAGTTGCTCTTAGTTTTTGGATGATTTTACTGCCATTTTCTTCAAAAAAATAAACTAATCCGCACAGTACAGAAAGAGGCGCCTGCCAAGCATTGAGGCCAGGCCACTGCGGTACCATGTTTATCGTAAAGATAGTCTTCTCTAAATGGTGGAGCTGCGGGGAATGGCGGACAGGGACTGTCTAGGCCAGGGGTGGCCAAAGCTGACCCTTCCACTCCAGTCTTTGTTCCAACCCTTTTGTAAATTGTTTAATTTAAACCTTCATCCAGACCCTGAAGTAGTTAATTATCTCATTGTACCTGTTAACCCTGGGTTGCGTTCAATAAGCAGAGCGCTCTCTCGTGGCGCCTGTAGCATATGTTAACAGTTATAGAACGGTCTGTTAGGAGAGAGCAGTTTCACAATAACAGGCAAGAAATTGCTGTGTATTAAAACAGTTGCTTTAAGAGAGTTTTGCAATTTTTGTATAATTTAAAAAATAAATAAATAAATAATGTAATTCATACTACTGTGTTCTTGTAATGGAAAGTTACTGACGTTTTTTTCTTCGGTTTAGCATCTTGAGGCGTGGCTCATATTTGACAGGCGTCGGTTTAAAAAATACCATAATCCGTTTTAAAAAGCCAAAATGACAACAAAAATGTCACTTATCCATTATCGCACATGTGTTGGTCATACAAGTCCATATTTACAAAAAACAATTTGTAGCCACGGAAGGGGGCTTGGGGGGCGGGCTTTCATTTTAAATTCACTAAATTGGCAACACAGTGCTTTCTTTTATTTTATTATTATTGAAAACCCAGAATTACTGGTCACATGTTTCTGGCAATTTCCCAGCCGTCTACAATTAGCTGTCCTGCCATGTCTGTGATCATTCTCTAGCAGCACATGCAGTATAGTCACAATTGACCGTTGAGACGACAGGAACTATGAAGTACAAGAAGCTTGATAACATGCAAACTCAAGCTGTGCAGCAAAACTGCTACAGTCAGCACTCGCATGTCTGTCCCTATAACCCTTCAGTGACGGTTAAACACATGTGATACATCATCATCTGATTATTTCATTTTGGCCCGTTCCAACCCTTGTATCTTTTTTGTGTTCCCTGAAAAATGGACAATATCACAAATACATAAAGGACTGTGTTTTAAAATAAGTAGGCTTCCATTTAGATGTACTGTATTGGTTTTGTTGGTAAAGTACTATATTTAACAGAAGTAGTATTTTAATTCAGAACGATATGATTCTGAAAATATCACTTGCCAAAGCTAAAGAGACGACACATTAACTAATACAGTACATGCTTTTAAATCCGGTATGTATTATAGCGGTATGTAAAATTCCATTAACGACCCAACAGCAAAATGAAATCTAAATGTTATCCAAATGTAAAAGGCAATGCAATTTAGCAAAACCAAAAGATTAAAAAAAAAAAGTTTCCAAATTCAGTATTGAAAATTGCAGAATATAGTACTCGATAAGGCCCTAATGTCACAGATCACTGGCAAATGGAAATGCACAAAAACTAAAGATCACAGATTTTTTTTTAAATATTAAAAAAAAACGTCACAGTATCTAAAACTGTTTCATGCTTAACTGTTACATTACCGTAGATTGCCTCTTTCGCTTTGTTTTGGCTGCATTTTCGTCAAGTGAAACTGGAGGAAGCGCTGTGTAACTGCACAATAAAAAAAGACTGATTTGGCATTAGAGACTTTTTTCTTTTAAACGCGGGCTGCGACTGATATTCAGGGAAATTGTAACGTTGCAGAGTTTTGTATCGGACTGGAGTCGGAAATCGCGTGGGATGGGTAAGTGCATTCATTTGTTGCATAAAATGGGGATTGATTTTATTCTTAATACAAGGGCAGTAAAACGTGACTGACGTGTGTCTGCGTAACGGATATCCGAGTGCTGACTGTGTGTGCATTCTTTACCAGATATACCAGGTACTGTGTGAATTGTGGAGTTCAGATCACAGTATAAAATGGAATTCCTGTTCTGTAGAGTCATTTGCTTTCTTGTCTCCATTGTCTGTACAGATAATCATATGCCGGTGTAAGGAGTGTGGTTCCACTAGTATGCCTTGTGAACTGCTGTATTCCAGCCCTATATGCAAGAACATGTGCTGCCAGCCAGACCTGTCTTTTTTTTTTCTGTGCAAGTCTAAGTATTTTAAGGAACCTGTCTGGAGTCTGACAGTGTTACCTGTCCAGCTGATTTATTGCTTAGAGACCCGACAGTCCCTCTGTGTAACAGTACTGCAGGTCGGTGTATTCTAACCAGAGAAGCATCTCGACATGCTTCGGGCTCTCCAAGGGGCTTCCCTTCCTCCTGCTTCTGGTGAGGACAGGTTGGCATGGAAACCAGGGCAGAGTGTTAAAGGCACAGGGAACCCACACTCGCTGTCTCTGAATGGTTTAGCAATAGTAATATCTGGCTGGAGTTTTGTTTAAATAGCACAGGTAGTACAACATTTAGCTCTTGAAGGCAATTGTCTTTTATCCCGTGCTGCTTATCCCCCTCAAAATAGGATATTGTATTTTGCTTTATCTTGAATATGTGATTAAACTTGGTCTGGACATTCCAGTTCTGGAGAGCATCAGAATCTAGCTGCATGAGTGTGTGCTGCTGATGAGCTGGGTAGTGAGATCTCCAAACTCCTCACTGATAGGTGATGCAGCTGCATTTATTAAAGTGTTACAAAACAGGGCCCATATTCAAGGCTGCAGACATATATTTTTTAAGTTAGTGTATGGTTTAAATTCTGACATGTATATGTTATACAGTAGACATCTCTGTTATTTTGGATTCAGTGTTAGACATTTTCTAGATTTAGTTTTATTTTTGTATTTAACTTTCAGTATGTCTAAGCAGGGATTCTGATTCTAAAACCAAAGTGGAATTATTTTAAAATTAGCGTTAAACCCAGTTTCACTCGTAGAATGTAGGTATTTACCTGATGGATCCCTTCATTCATGTTGTGTAGCTGTTATACAGAACGCGTGTAGATCAGCATCCTATACACTTTAACAGGAAAGGAATTGAAGAGCAAAACCTGTGAATCAGAAGTGTGATTTGTGAGCCACTGTAAACCTCTGCTGCTGCTGTTCTTCCCGCTGACTCGCCCGGGTCTCTCTTGTTTTTCAGACATGGCACAGACAGGGATCCTTGCCTCCGTGCCACCGGAGCTGCCCTCCTCAGAGAGCCGCTTGGTTGTGACGTTCCTCATGTCTGCCTTGGAGTCCATGGTAAATAGATTTACACACAAATTACCAAAGACAAAGCAAAAATGTTATCCCTCTTCCTTAACTGGTACCTTTTTGTTTACAAATGATCCCCTGAGTCAAACCTGTCCTATCCAATTTTGTAAGACGGTGGTTTTCAACCCTTTATTTATTTATTTATTTATTTTAAACTGTACCCCTGCTGTCTGGAGGTGTTAGCTCTAGTACCCCTTTACAATTTTCGCTCTACTGAATGTTTCCACAGTTGCAATATAGACAAAGAGAAGGAGAAGTGATGCCTTTTATTGGACTAACTAAATAATAATTATTCACAAGCTTTCAAGACCTCAAAGGTCTCTTCTTCAGGTGAAAGTAGAAAAGAGAGATTGATGTTTACATTCATTCAATTGCACAGTTGCAATAAAAGGCAGAATAATCTGATTAACAAATGTATTTATTTATTTTCTGTTTTGTTAATGTATAATTTGTTACAGTTTGAGACTGACAAACTTCTAGTGTAGGACAGAATACCAAACAGTAGGCCTAATTCTTAAAGCTTTTAATTACAAGTCCTACACCTTTAGAAGTATCCCCAGGGATACACGTACCCTCGGTTAAAAACCCAGCTGTAAGGTACGATACAGTCCATTAACTGAAGGACGTCTGATCAGTGCACATTAAAAAAACAAAAAACTGTCAGATTATTTTGGCATAGCACGGTAGGAACTGTTTTTAGAATGCGGTTGTGAAAGCTGCCAAATACAGTGCTTTGTTTTGCAAGTATTTTCACAGATTTTCTTTGTACAGCATACATGCAGTACCGTACTTTGGTGTTTTAGACATTCCGATGTACCGCCATTGTTAATTTCTAATGCTCCAACGTTAATAAAGCAACTACAATGCAATATAACGACTCCCTCTGAGAGAGGATATTTTCACAGATCCCATGGGCCGCTGGCAGAGGCAGCAGGGCCGGGCCAGCATCGCCCCTGTGTGTGTTTACAGTAGAAAAATATCCCAGGAGGAAAAAATAAGTTGTGTAGGCCTTACTTTACCCCAGTGAATTAACTACAAAAAGAGGATGCCAAATAGCAGTTCAAGTTAAACGTTGTATTGTTTATTCCTGAAGTAAATAGTGCATAAAGCTGACACTGCATTTCATTTATTTTTTGCTTTTATTTTTTCATTCCTTGCCATTGCCGTTTCTTCGCAGTAAACAGCGGCCATCGACACGTTTTCATAAAGTAGTAACACAAGGTTTACTTGTGCCTCTTTGTATCTGAACAAGCAAGCATAAACTGAAATTTAACTTTAAACACTTCAAATAAAACAAATGTGGAAATGGTTTGTAAAGTGAAGGGGAAAAAACTCACTGTTTTGGTTTTTGTTTACATTCCACATAACAGAAAGTCGCAAAAAAGGGTGTGTGTGTGTGTGTGTATATATGTGTGTGTATATATATATATATATATATATATATATATATATATATATATATATATATATATATATATATATATATATACACACACACACATATATATAGAATATATATATATATATATATATATATATATATAATAAAACCACTACACATTTCCTGCAAGTGGGGCTCTGTTTAATTATTCCAGAATGACGTGCTTGTCTTTTTCCTGTCCCATGAGATTCTGATTCACTAAAGCAGCACAGCGTGTTTTTTACTCAGATGGCCTTCCATAAAGATCACTATGCGTGCGCACATAATCTGGTTTGTTTACTTAATATTTTTTTTTTTTTTACATATCTAAGCTCTTTTTTTATTTGCCATTTTTTAAACTGTCATGCAACTTCTGGTGAGGTGGTAAGTAAGTGCAAAGTATTTTTGTCATTTCTAGCGAATGTGAACGTCAGATTTTTGTATTTTGAATACATTTAAAAAAACATTTGTTCGGATATTTGTCCCAGTACTAATATAAACTGCCAAAACTTAAGTACTGCCCCTAATATAGTCAGATTCCCCACTTCTTATGGATAATCCATAATTATTACTGTATACATTGGCAGAACAAAATATAATACATCGCAGTCATTCTTTATCTAATGTACTGTGAAAGGAGCACTGGAAAGAGTTTTTTATACTGTTGAAGTGAAGTGCACAGGAACAGTGACTGTGCTGAGCTGAGCTTGGAGGCTTGGTGGCTTCCCATGTATAAATACCTCCACTTCACCCCCTAGCCAGGACTGCTGATGTGTAAATACCTCCACTTCACTCCACATTAGCCCAGGGTACAGATCCTCTTTGTGTGCAACATGCCTGCTGAAATAGCTGCCCTGTCTTACTGTGTTCTCTTCCCTTCCACAGCTAGCATATAGGACTTCTTTGTAATGGAGTATGCATGCTTAGTTTTTCCTCCCTAACATGACAAACACACAACCTCCCTTGTATAGGAAAAGTGAAAAAATATTAGTCAGATTTGTTATGATTTTTTAATACTGGGATGTCTAAGGCATGTATAGCAAGCCTTGCTGAGATGACCTGTGAGCTGCAGCAGTAAGTAACATCAGTAAATGCTTGCTTTACAGCAGCTAGTATTACACAGTAACATCAGTAAATGCTTGCTTTACAGCAGCTAGTATTACACAGTAACATCAGTAAATGCTTGCGTTACAGCAGCTAGTATTACACAGTAACATCAGTAAATGCTTGCTTTACAGCAGCTAGTATTACACAGTAACATCAGTAAATGCTTGCGTTACAGCAGCTAGTATTACACAGTAACATCAGTAAATGCTTGCTTTACAGCAGCTAGTATTACACAGTAACATCAGTAAATGCTTGCTTTACAGCAGCTAGTATTACACAGTAACATCAGTAAATGCTTGCTTTACAGCAGCTAGTATTACACAGTAACATCAGTAAATGCTTGCTTTACAGCAGCTAGTATTACACAGTAACATCAGTAAATGCTTGCTTTACAGCAGCTAGTATTACACAGTAACATCAGTAAATGCTTGCTTTACAGCAGCTAGTATTACACAGTAACATCAGTAAATGCTTGCTTTACAGCAGCTAGTATTACACAGTAACATCAGTAAATGCTTGCTTTACAGCAGCTAGTATTACACAGTAACATCAGTAAATGCTTGCTTTACAGCAGCTAGTATTACACAGTAACATCAGTAAATGCTTGCGTTACAGCAGCTAGTATTACACAGTACAATCAGTAAATGCTTGCTTTACAGCAGCTAGTATTACACAGTAACATCAGTAAATGCTTGCTTTACAGCAGCTAGTATTACACAGTAACATCAGTAAATGCTTGCTTTACACAGCTAGTATTACACAGTAACATCAGTAAATGCTTGCTTTACAGCAGCAGTATTACACAGTAACATCAGTAAATGCTTGCTTTACAGCAGCTAGTATTACACAGTAACATCAGTAAATGCTTGCTTTACAGCAGCTAGTATTACACAGTAACATCAGTAAATGCTTGCTTTACAGCAGCTAGTATTACACAGTAACATCAGTAAATGCTTGCTTTACAGCAGCTAGTATTACACAGTAACATCAGTAAATGCTTGCTTTACAGCAGCTAGTATTACACAGTAACATCAGTAAATGCTTGCTTTACAGCAGCTAGTATTACACAGTAACATCAGTAAATGCTTGCTTTACAGCAGCTAGTATTACACAGTAACATCAGTAAATGCTTGCTTTACAGCAGTATTACACAGTAACATCAGTAAATGCTTGCTTTACAGCAGCTAGTATTACACAGTAACATCAGTAAATGCTTGCTTTACAGCAGCTAGTATTACACAGTAACATCAGTAAATGCTTGCTTTACAGCAGCTAGTATTACACAGTAACATCAGTAAATGCTTGCTTTACAGCAGCTAGTATTACACAGTAACATCAGTAAATGCTTGCTTTACAGCAGCTAGTATTACACAGTAACATCAGTAAATGCTTGCTTTACAGCAGCTAGTATTACACAGTAACATCAGTAAATGCTTGCGTTACAGCAGCTAGTATTACACAGTAACATCAGTAAATGCTTGCTTTACAGCAGCTAGTATTACACAGTAACATCAGTAAATGCTTGCTTTACAGCAGTTAGTATTACACAGTAACATCAGTAAATGCTTGCTTTACAGCAGTTAGTATTACACAGTAACATCAGTAAATGCTTGCTTTACAGCAGCTAGTATTACACAGTAACATCAGTAAATGCTTGCTTTACAGCAGCTAGTATTACACAGTAACATCAGTAAATGCTTGCTTTACAGCAGCTAGTATTACACAGTAACATCAGTAAATGCTTGCTTTACAGCAGCTAGTATTACACAGTAACATCAGTAAATGCTTGCTTTACAGCAGCTAGTATTACACAGTAACATCAGTAAATGCTTGCTTTACAGCAGCTAGTATTACACAGTAACATCAGTAAATGCTTGCTTTACAGCAGCTAGTATTACACAGTAACATCAGTAAATGCTTGCTTTACAGCAGCTAGTATTACACAGTAACATCAGTAAATGCTTGCTTTACAGCAGCTAGTATTACACAGTAACATCAGTAAATGCTTGCTTTACAGCAGCTAGTATTACACAGTAACATCAGTAAATGCTTGCTTTACAGCAGCTAGTATTACACAGTAACATCAGTAAATGCTTGCTTTACAGCAGCTAGTATTACACAGTAACATCAGTAAATGCTTGCTTTACAGCAGCTAGTATTACACAGTAACATCAGTAAATGCTTGCTTTACAGCAGCTAGTATTACACAGTAACATCAGTAAATGCTTGCTTTACAGCTAGTATTACACAGTAACATCAGTAAATGCTTGCTTTACAGCAGCTAGTATTACACAGTAACATCAGTAAATGCTTGCTTTACAGCAGCTAGTATTACACAGTAACATCAGTAAATGCTTGCTTTACAGCAGCTAGTATTACACAGTAACATCAGTAAATGCTTGCTTTACAGCAGCTAGTATTACACAGTAACATCAGTAAATGCTTGCTTTACAGCAGCTAGTATTACACAGTAACATCAGTAAATGCTTGCTTTACAGCAGCTAGTATTACACAGTAACATCAGTAAATGCTTGCTTTACAGCAGCTAGTATTACACAGTAACATCAGTAAATGCTTGCTTTACAGCAGCTAGTATTACACAGTAACATCAGTAAATGCTTGCTTTACAGCAGCTAGTATTACACAGTAACATCAGTAAATGCTTGCTTTACAGCAGCTAGTATTACACAGTAACATCAGTAAATGCTTGCTTTACAGCAGCTAGTATTACACAGTAACATCAGTAAATGCTTGCTTTACAGCAGCTAGTATTACACAGTAACATCAGTAAATGCTTGCTTTACAGCAGCTAGTATTACACAGTAACATCAGTAAATGCTTGCTTTACAGCAGCTAGTATTACACAGTAACATCAGTAAATGCTTGCTTTACAGCAGCTAGTATTACACAGTAACATCAGTAAATGCTTGCTTTACAGCAGCTAGTATTACACAGTAACATCAGTAAATGCTTGCTTTACAGCAGCTAGTATTACACAGTAACATCAGTAAATGCTTGCTTTACAGCAGTATTACACAGTAACATCAGTAAATGCTTGCTTTACAGCACAGTATTACACAGTAACATCAGTAAATTACACAGTATTACACAGTAACATCAGTAAATGCTTGCTTTACAGCAGCTAGTATTACACAGTAACATCAGTAAATGCTTGCTTTACAGCAGCTAGTATTACACAGTAACATCAGTAAATGCTTGCTTTACAGCAGCTAGTATTACACAGTAACATCAGTAAATGCTTGCTTTACAGCAGCTAGTATTACACAGTAACATCAGTAAATGCTTGCTTTACAGCAGCTAGTATTACACAGTAACATCAGTAAATGCTTGCTTTACAGCAGCTAGTATTACACAGTAACATCAGTAAATGCTTGCGTTACAGCAGTATTACACAGTAACATCAGTAAATGCTTGCCTTAAAGCAGTATTTAGAAACCATCACACTCACAATCTCTGGAGGCAACTAGATATAGTTGTCAATGGCGTTTCTCACACTCTAAAAAGTCTAAATTTTAAACTGTCTTGATGTGATCAACTTGGTGAATCAACACAACAAGTTCTTCTCAAACGACACAGTTCACAAGCTTTTGTATAAAAAGTTAAGTGAAAGTATGCCTGTGTTTCGTGTGCCTTGTCTTTTGAGTGGGACTTCAGTTACGAAACACATACTGTTCATTCAGGATGTTCCACTCAGCTCCATGTAACACAGAGTGCAGGTGAAACCACACGATTAGAGTTAGATACAGAACACTTATAAACTTGCAGTACAACAGCCAAGTTGTGGGTTAAAACTGCAATAAATTCAGAGCTAACTCCTGAGTGTATGGAAGCTAACTTTTGCGCTTATGGAGAAGTTAACACAATGAAATGTAACCGCCTAGGTGAAGGTTACTGGGTCAGTTCCCTTTCAGTGGGTAACGCTAGTGTGTGTTGCTGTTACAGTGCAGAGAACTGGCCAAGTCGAAAGCAGAAGTGGCCTGCATCGCCATGCATGACACTGAAGTGTTTGTGGTCGGGACGGAGCGGGGAAAAGCCTATGTCAACACAAGGAAGGACTTCCAGCAGGACTTTGTGAAGTACTGTAAGTACTGTAAAATAAAATGGTTTGCTGTTCCCAAATATTTACATATATCTTCAAAACAAACAACGTCAACATCCTCCTAATATTTTTTCAATACATTAACACGAAAAAGAAAGCAGAATTATTGGATTGGACTCTATTCACAAAACACTGAGGGCCATTTTAAGGTAGGTAGATACAAAGTTGGTTCTTTTGCTTTTGGAGATAAATTCTAAGGTCGTAAGAGTAGAGGATCTGATTTAGAACACTTACACTTACATTCATTTAAGGTGTCAGATTTCACACTTACTCTTTATATATATATATATATATATATATATATATATATATATATATATATATATATATATATATATATATATATATATATGCATGCTCTGAGCACACTCATAAGCTCAGGGGTGATGTTCAGGAGGACGTAAAGATGTTTCAGACTCCTGCAAGTGGATCGTTCATGCACTGGGCTTGCAAAGTATCCAGATGACTTTTAAATATTTTTTTAAAACCACACTCATTTAATTTTAAGTTTTGACGAAGCAGAGCAGTACAAGTGCTCTTTTCAGTTTATTAAATGCTTTAAAAATTGATCAAGTGGTTGCAAAAAGCTGCCTGCACCAGCAGGTTTCCACACACCTCGTTTACTTGCCTAGCCTGGTGTTTTAATTAATAAGAAACTCCACTGTAAGAACTTTCCAAATTCACCGCATGGTCATTTTTGGCTCGCAAACATTATCCCAATTAAAATCACTATCTATCTCATAAGGACTGATACTGTAGATGACTTGTCTATTTTAAGTCAAATGCTCATTTCGGCTGCTACGCGTTCATTCATTTCTATAATATCTTGAAGAGAGTTGACGACCAGTGAATCTCGCTTTTAAGAGACAACACCAAATCCTGCTTTGAGGTGCCAAAGACCAAGCCTTATCTTTTGATTGTCTTCCCTTCCAGAATTGTACTGTGTGTCTGAGACGAGCATTTATCTTTTTCACTTTTACACTCTACAGTTTTCCTGTAAATAAATACCTCTGTTTATTACTGCAGTAAAACCTTTATATAAACTAAACATTTTATATTATTTAGTTTAATCGTAATGTTCAAAACACTGTTTGTTTAGTTGGAGAAACGGAACTAATTCTTAAATTAATTAAATGAACGTTATCGCGAATGTGTCTTAACAAGTTGTTTGCAATTTTTAAAAGCCTGATACCTACAAAAACGTAAATCTTGTTAGCTGGGCGCTCATCTCTATATTCTCATTCACATCATCACTGGGAAAACCTCAAATAAATGAAGCTGTTTCTATCAAAGAGCCAGACATCTCTGCCGGATACACCTTTCACTCAGAAAAGGTGCTTGCACCTTGTACATGGGAAGACGGTTTTAGGGTCACTCCATGACAAAGGGAATAGGCACTGTAAAATGAGATATGAAACATCGGCACATGACCAAAATAAACTGCTGTTTTAATAGTAACTATGTCCATGTAAAGGGTCAGATAAAATCGAAAATATGTACACTGCTCTATCTCACAGAACTTTATTTTGAGAGGGGGAAAAAAACCCTTGGCAGTTCAGTTTCATGCAGCGCATTCTAAATATGCAGGTGTAACAGAAGAGGAGAAGCTGACCAGACTGCAGGCGCTGAGGTCCTCTTCTCCAGAATGTGAACCTGAGGAAATAATCGACATAGACGCTCTGGAGAAGGCAGTGGAGGACCTCTTCTGTATATGTTACGGTAATTGGGGGGGGGGGGGGAATTAAATGGAAACTAAAATCTCTTGATACCCAGTAGTGGTGAGACGAGCATGGGTTTTTCATACCATGTTACAGTTAAAAATACAGTAGAACCTGTCCTATCCGGTCCTGTAAGATATGATTAACCGATAGACCTCTGGCATGTGTCATTTACACATGCTGCTACCAGCTGAACGGTACAGATGGAAACTGATCAATGCACATATTTGGGGTTTAAAACAGTAAATTCAGCTCTTACCAGGACAGGATTGCACTTATGGCATTAAAAAAAAAAAAAAAAAAAAAAAAACCTGCCTTGTTTAATTTGCAAATAGTGTGTTGCAGTGCTTTGTTTTCCAATCATTTTCAATGATTCTCTTTGCATGGTGCATGTGCGGTGCTGTACTATGCTGTTTTAGACACACTGCTGTACCTGACATTGCGCATTCATAATGCCCCAAAGTTAATAAACCAACTACAAGGTAGGACAGTGACTCACTCCAAGGTGATATTTTCACATATACGATGGCCCCTGGAACTAATTCAGTCAGACGTGACAGGTTCTGCTCTATCTCTCAGGAGAAAATCAAACCTACCCCATCAAATTATCTAATAAAGAAGGGAGAGAAGCATGCTTCTGTTCAGTAGAATGTGTGTTATTTATTTGAGATATCAGATGTTTGAGTATTTGAATGTTTGTCCCAGGCCTGCACTAAGACCAGTGTTGTTAATGTTGGCATCCTTGTTTCTCGAGTGATTACTCTAGCTTATGGATTGGCGTGATTGTTGTGATCTGAAGCATGTGTCTTCTTGCAGGTAAAGCCTTGGGGAAGCCCAGTATTGTACCTGTGCCGTATGAGAAGATCAAAAGCGACCCCTCGGCTGTTGCAATACAGGGTCTGCCGGACGGAGTCTGCTTTAAACACCCTTCAAGCTACAGCATTTCAACCCTGAAACAAATCCTGGAGAGAAAGTCTCAGATCACATTTGTCATTAAAAGGTGCTTGCTGTGTCCTAATCGTGTATTTGCATGTTTAATTGGTTTTTGGGTTGCATATGCGTTACTTAACGTGACACTTTTCCATCATTGCAGGCCGTTTTTGGAGGCAAAGAAAGAAAAAGGTAGACTTTTCTATGGTATTTTAAATGTGCTAAATATACTCCTGTTATCCTAACAGTGTATTGGGACATAAATATACAATTCAATTTTATTTATTTAAAGGTGTAAAAAATAGGATTTTGTTACTTCTTATTAGCACTATCTATGTTATCACTGGCCCCCATTATCTTGTTTAAAGATCTTTGGGTTCTTTGCTTGGATTGTATACATCTGCAGATAATGCTATAGATGGAAATGGGTCTCTGCATTGAGGCTGGAACAACACTCAATGACCCAGAGTAATTGGAAGATAATAAGTTGTGAAATATTATCCCAAAGCAACAAGACTAAATCGTATTTTTAAATGATTCCTTCAGAGGAGCAGGGCAGTAAAGCATCAGGCTGTGGAAGTGGTTCATGGTCTCCTAGCAAGTGAGTATTGTTGGTAACTTTACTGTTTGCCTCTTTTAGCATTTAAAATATGTCTTAAAATGAAAGCAGGTTTTTGTTACCAGTAATTCAGTAAATGTAGGAGTTTCCAGGTACGGAAGCTGGTCATTTTACACTCTATACTGACATCAGATGAATGGAGAAAGAAAATAGATTTTAAAATGTATTTTATCCTGATGTAGCTCCATCTCACCCAGACTGAACTCTTGTTCCCCCTCTCTTAACTTAAACAGAGCCAAACAGCTTTCTTACGGTAAGGGGCTGAATTCATGAAACAGATCCAAATGTAAAAACACTATGTTGATTTCATTATCTATTTGTTTATTTTAGCTTTGTGACGGTGGAGGTAAAGACAGAACCCCACGATGATCAAGGTATGTACACTTATGGTTTAAAATTCATTAAATTGAGCAGCTGTAAAATGGTTTTCAAATCCATTTCGTTATTGTTTGTGTTCACTGCAATCATTGTTGTGTTCTACATTTAATTTCTAGAAAGCTTCCCTTGCTTTGCAGTAAGAGCACGGCTAATCACTATGAGTGATACTGTTGGTTGTTTCCAGAGTTTGAATTGCTGTTAGTTACACACAGATGTAAATTGTCTATTTCCATTATTTTTACTTGGCATTTCTAAATGCTATTTAACCTTATACCCCCAGCAACACATCACTGAAAAAATGCACAGGTTAAACAAATAAATAATAGATCTGATCCCTAAAAAGCATGGAATATCCCTAGTGGGAATCTGATCCCTGAAAAGCATCGGGCATGTTTGAGTCACTGCAGTAAGCTGACAGTAGTATATATTAGATAATTAATTTGTAAATGGGCCCCTTTCCAGTATTTAAGGGTTACCTTTTTTTAGTATCAAAGAACAATAGCTTAAGACATTATTTTATAATTTCTTCGAAATGGCATCCCACAAGATGTTACACCCAAAATGAAGAAGCTAGGTAACAGAAATGTATTCATGAATTTGTTGCCATATTGCATTAATTTTAATGCATGTGTAATAGCTGGGGTTTCTGGGAGCAGCTACAAATCAAACAGCATTTACTGTTTGAAGTCTCTGTGCTGGCTTGTCATATTTGTATATGTGAATAATGAACTGTGTGTAAATCAGTGAAATCCCACTATCGGGGTCAGTTATATATTTTGTTAACCTCCAAAGTTCCAGCCTATAATTGAAGGATCTCAAGCAACCCCTAAGCAGACATTAGTGCTCAGGTTAGGGCTGTGGGTCTCTCTCCTCCTCTCTTTTCTTCCTCTTCTCTCTATCTCTCTCTCTCCTCTGTTGTGAGAAGACCGCCATCATACCTCACCTGAACTCCCTCCACTGTGTTATATCTGCGGTATTTCCACTGATTAGGAAACGCTGTAAGATTGCTGAAATGTTTGTATGTGTGTTGCTCACTCAGGGGATTTGGAAATGACCGCTGTGACGGTGAAAGAAGAGATCGAGGATGAAGAAACCCAGCACCCCTTGACAGGTTGGTCTCCACCCCACTGTTTAATTGCATTGTGTGACTCAATTTAGTGCACAATTTGTATATTGCCAGCAATACTAACAGAAACCTGATCCTCAGTAAGTGCTCGCTAGATGGCCTCGATTACATATGTCTGTGGAAGGTGACTTGAACAGAAGAGCAACTCCAGCATGCGGGTCACGCGCCGGAACACAAATACATATTCAAAAAGAGAAACAAATGACATACAGTAGACCCCCGTTAATCCGTGCGGGTTGGGACCGGTCTGAGCCCGAATCAGTGAAAAACACAAACTGGCCGAAATCCCTGCGCCATTAATTGAAAACTCGAAAAATGCAATAATACAAATAAAATATAATGTCCCAACAACTATCAGTTGTAGTGTACATAAATCAGCGTTGTTCGGAGGCAGAGAGAGCTGGTTTAAAAGTCGCTGGTCTTGCTCAGAGTCTTGAATTGTCGTAACTGCTCCTCATATTCAGACTGCCAAGCTAGGAGAGTCTTGTCTGCTTTCTGCTCTCTGTTGTCACTGATTTCAGTAACTTGCACTTGCACTATACTGTACTCAATTGAATTAAATGATGATCGTCCAATTCCGCACAGATCAGATGACGGCTGCACCAATACATTTTGAAACACGGATTCATTGGAGTCTGTACTGAATGTATATTTCTATATTTGTTGTAAACATGATAAAGGCAGGAGGGAAGATTTTAATGTATTTTAAGCTTTTACTGTAATTGTAACCAGTACACATTTTATGTAAGTGTTGTGCCTCATCACTAGCTAGTATGGGTGTACAATATTTATCGGAATGTAATTTTTAATTTTTTTTCCAAAGGTAAAACTCAAGTTTCAGGCAATGGAGTGTGTGTAAACAGCAGGGATGTGTATATTCTGGTTCAGCTCATTCTGAATATGCAATATAATGTAAGTGTAGTATAATAAAGTATTGTGGCCAGGCTGTGTTGCCCTTGTGTTGTGATCTGCTTTTTTAAATTTTTATAAGGAAAGTCATGGCCACTGGGTGGCTGTACCGGCCAACATTTCACAGGAAACAAGCTAAAATAAGTACTTCGCTTAAGACAATTTCTTCAGGTATTTTTTTATGCTCCACTGGGGAAGCGTACCCATGGCGATGGTATGTAGTGGAGGCCCCCCATACGTATATCTAGACAGTGGCTTATGAGAAGACTTGTTTAAAACGGCACGTTTTATTGAGAATCTGGGATATATGTAAATTGGGGCCAATTTGTCCGTATATACATATGCCATAAATATATTTAAGATAATGTCAGAGGTTGTGCTAGCTTTTCTGTTCATGCGTTCCTGAAAGACGCATGCCGAAAATGTTGTGTCCCGTCTATCAAATACTAAACTGTTGTTAACACACAAAGGCTAATAAACTCCAGGGATGTGCATTTTTATGAACCTTTAAACTCTATGGCATGTAGTAGTTTAAACAATCTGTGTGTGTGTGTGTATAGATCTACAAATGAACACAGACGCACTTTTTTCTTTGTATTAACAGTAGACGAGACAGGATTCTAAGCTCTGTTTGTTGCCTTTATCTACATGTGTTTTCATCTTTTTCTGCATTCCAGTAACAGCAACAGCATCGCCATGTCTGTGTCTTATCCGCGTGTATATGCTGTTTATTTTATTTATTATATATATATATTTTTTTTGCCCAGCAGCTCTTTCACACACACTACATACAGTACATCTTGCCGTCTCGATAAACAAGCCACGGATGCTTCATCTCCCGTTAAGAATTATATGAATGTATTTTTCATTTGTGTTTTTCTGCATTACTAGTGCTTGCAACTGCTTCTTGGTCACTGTCGTACTTGTGCAGTCAGAAGTGTTGGCTGAGATGCAGATGGGTGATCTTTATGAGAATCCCCTGAAGGTGATGCTGACTGCTTAGCAAAAAAAATATTTGACAACTGACTTGATATCAGTGTACACTCCACACTATGTATGCATTTTTATGCTTAAAAAAAGTCTGTCCAGACATCCCTGTTAAACTAGTGGGGAAAATAATAAAAGCACAACATTAAATTGGGCAACTGCAAAAGTGAAATGCGAGTTTAAAGTAGGATCGGGGATGAACAATTCACATAATTTGTCAGCGCTGAAATAAAATTTAAAGGGACTAGAATTAGGCACCGGCAAGATACGAAGGTAAAAGCAAAGATTGTTTTGTAATGAACAGCTTTATGAAACAGAATCAGCTAAATTTGTCACCTGATTGAAAAATAAAACCTGAAAGCTTCAAACCCTGTGTGTGTGTGTTCACATTTACTTTTTCCAAAATACTTGTTTTATTTCTTAGCAATATGGACCTCTGTTAATATGGGGCTTAACACATTATTTTAAAATAATACAGTGCATGGTGGAATACTATTATATTAAATTCCACTGTTCATTGTGCTGCTAGGAACTGTAACCAAGCTATTTTAATAGTAACAGTGTGTGTACGCATTACACCTGACTAAACATGAAACAGTACTTCAGTGTGAATGCTTTGAGCTGGATTCATTCAAGCGTTTTTGAGTACGGTTCTCAAGATCGGTTATTGCAGTGTGGACAGGGCCTAAAAGTAAATATCCAGAACAGTTGTTTTTTTTGTTTGTTTGTTTTTTAACAAGCAAGTACTTTACAGTCATTTTGCTGCAGTGTAATAGATGACATTGAATATGCATGTCTAGGACACAACATTTTGCATTAACACAACCTCTGAAATATGATATAAGTGTACAGCATGGCAAGGATGTGGTTTGCTAACATACTTCTTTTGCCTGCTTAGGAATTGCTGTCAGACTATAGACTCCAAAGGTGTTGCTTTCTTCCAGGTCAGGTAGTTTAGCATTCAGTCTGGTTTCAGGATAAGTATAGACCTGGTAACCCACTATACAAATTAGACTCTTTGTTTTTGTACTACTGGGTAATCCAGTCATGTAAACCCAGTATTCTGAATAGCTTGTGGGGAATACCGAAATGATATACTGAATACAATGGAATATACTGCCAGAAAAAAAAAACAGTTCATGACACCCAGTTACTCAACAGATTGATTGCATACTCATGCACAAGTTCGAGTACAGTTCTGTTTGGCTTGTAGTAAAACACAGAATATATATTCCACTGTTATGTAAGTGCTTATTATCCAAAATTATGCTTTATAATCCAAAATACTGTGCATATGAGGGGTATATTCAATTCATCTTAACGGTGGATATAAATACCACCATTTTAAATCATTAAAAGAAGGGGAACTTGGGAAAACCTCCCAAGTGTACTTTTGTCTTTTAACCCTTTAAGGTGCAAGCGACACATGTGTCTCAAGTAAAATGATGCAAACTTTCTTATTTTTGCAATGCGGTGCACAAAGCAGGCTTTAAGATTTACTGACAAGTTGATCTGGTCATCCAAATTGTCAGTTTACTCTCAAATGTATTTCAAGAAGAAACCGTTTGAACAACCGCTCAATTCCTTGTGTACCTTAAGGGGTTAAGTGAATGTCTGGTTCTAGTTTAAAGTTTAGAATTTACATCTGCCACTGTTCAGATCAATTGAAGAGACTCCAGTGCCTGCTGAGTAAATGATTTTGGTTGTTAGTTGCACTTGGTGTGTTGCTTGTTTCCAAGACAAATAATATATTGCGTAAATTGTATTACAGCCGTAAGTGAAAGTAGTACCCCTTCTGGCAGGAGTGCAGCACATTGGAGGAGCCATTTCTGCAGCAGCAGCAATCGGTACGGAGCGGAGGGGGAGCCTCCCATATCCAAAAGCCGCATCTGTGAATTGCTGAGCTACCCAGTCCACGTGCGGAGGTCCGGCATGATGTCTGGCAGACGGAAGCGGGTTGTGCTCTCAATCGACGACAAGTTAAAAATAGTGGAGGAGCTGAAGAGAGGAACCAAGGCCAACACCCTCGCCCAGGAGTACGGGGTGGGCAACTCCACCATATCGGACATCAAGAAGTCGGCACCCCAGCTGGAGGCGTTTGCTTTCAAGATGAAACGCACTCCCTTCAGCAGGAAGCGGAAAGTGATGCGAGCCGTGGAAGACCAAGCCCTGGAGAGCGTGCTGTACAGGTGGTTTCTCCAGCAGAGGCTCCTCGGAGCTCCCATGTCCGGACCTATTATCATCGAGAAAGCCAAAGAGCTCAATGGCAAGCTCAACGGTGGCCATTCCAAATTCAAAGCCAGCAACAGGTGGCTGTGCAACTTCAAGGAAAGGTACGGGATCCGCTGCCTGCGAGTCGCGCGGGAAACCTCCTCCATTGAAGCAGGGGACTGGGTCAAACAAAGCTTGCAAAACCTGGTGGAGCAAAAGGGGCTTGTACGAGAGCAAGTGTACAACTGTGATGAAACGGGTTTGTCCTGGAGGTGCCTGCCATGGGCTGGGACTACAGCTTCAGAGGACAGGGTCACGCTCCTGGCCTGCGCCAACGCATCCGGGATGCACAAACTAAACCTGACTCTAGTGGGCAAAGCCGTGAACCCCAAGTGTTTCAAACATTTTGCCTCCTTGCCGGTTCAATATGTGTCGGAAGAAAACGGTTGGATGACGTGTGATCTTTTTAAAGGCTGGTTTTTCAATGAGTTTGTCCCATCTGTGAGCCACCACTTGTTGGAAAGAGGTCTGGAGCCGAAAGCCTTGCTGGTGCTTGATGTAGCTCCTTGCCATCCAGACGAAACCTACCTACAGACGGAAGATGAAAACTTTACCTGCCTTTTCCTTCCAGCCGATAACATGCTGCTGCAGCCCATGGGACAGGGAATCCTGGCCTGCCTTAAACTGCGTTTCCGACTGCTGCTTTTGCGGAAAACGCTGTCCCGAGTGGGTTGTAGCACTGTTGATGCTTTTAATGGACTGACACTTGCCGACGCTGTAGGTCTTGTGGAGGAAGCCTGGCAGCAGGTCTCGATATCCACTCTACGGAATGCCTGGAACGAGCTGTGGCCTGGGGGGGATGAGGGGCTGGATCTGGGGAGCGTGGAAAATGAACCGCCCCCAACTGTGGAAATCTCCAGCCTGATATCACAGCTTAGTGGGGTTCAGCAGCTCAACCCGGAGGACATTTTCAAATGGTTGAACGTGGACTCAAATGATCATGGGTTTGAACTCTTTACTGATGAGGAGCTGGTTGATTCAGCAATGCCCCAGTCCTAATGGGACAAACTCTAGTAGCCCATTGTATTAATCAAGCTTTGTTGGTGCAAGAACTTGCCAACGATTCATTATGTGGCTTAAATAAGGAGCCATTTTCACTCTGTTATGGTGGATTACGTTTGATATTCCTGAAACTGTTCAGTTGTTAGTTTCTTTGTCAACAGTCATTTTCTACAGGACATTTGTAAATATGAGAGTGAAATATTGTTATTTGCTACTTATAACAATTCTATTTAATCAGTTTTATTGATGTTGTAAAATCTTGAGTATGTATGTTCATGTGCTTAATGTTTTAATTATATAAATCAATGTATTTATTTCAGAGTTTGGAATTAACCAATCATTGAATTAGTTTGAACTATCTACAAATGAACAATAATTCTGTGCATGCCCAACAGCATGCAAAAACACCCTTGCACATTTTTTTTTTTTATTTAATGTAATTGTATGGTCTGCATAAGGAAAAGGTAACCTCTGTGATCTCTGGCATCTCCAATGCCAGAATTCTAGTTCTCTATGACAGGTGTGTTGTCAAAACCACCAAGTACCGTAAATATACACTATATGTGTGCATCTAAAGTAAAAAAAAAAAAAAAAAAAAAAAAAAGTAATGCCGTTTATATGACAGAAACTCAAACTGTGGTTTTGTTTGTGGTCGGTATGAAATTCCGGTACTTGTATACACAAATAGAATTCATCAGAAAAAATTGAATATATTGAGCGAGTGGACAACAAATAAAAAATATTATTTAAAAAATATTATATATATAATATATAACAACAGCAACAGGATGCACGAAGCGTACAAGATACAGGAGGACTTTACACTAGCGACACCTGATGCACCCTGTAGTTATAGCTGATTTATTGGTCTTTCCTTTTTTGTGTTGTTTTCTATGTAAGGCAAGATGCCTTTTACTTTTCGTACAGGAGCCATTTTTGTATACATTCACATTTTACACCACAAAGTATTCAAGTACTGTAGTAACTAAACGCTATGAATGATGAGACTCTTATTAAAGGTTACCAGGGTAAATTTGCACTGTATTTCTGCAGTTTTCTAATGCTTGAACCATGGTTATCCAATGCCTTATTTTAACATATTACCAAACCTCTCTAGCCTTTACAGTGTTTACCTTTGCTTTACCATACATTGCTTTACTGCACTTTGCTGTGATTTTACTGTTGTAACTGTGAGCACAGATAATCAATTAATAATTGATTAATAGCCGGGAGTTGTTTTCTGGGTTTTGGGGGAACCGTTATTTACATCTGCAGTTGAGTGAGTTTTGCACCTCAATATGGGTGTGTATATTATTATTTAGTCATTTAGCAGCTGCTTTTATCCAAACCAGCTTGGAGTAGGGTGAACTATGTATCACTTACAAGAAGACCTCGGTTTTACCATCCGAAGAAGCACAAGAACCCTCGCTATAAAAATGGTTCCAGCGCCACTGACGTTACCCCCTACCATTGCTCAGATTATTAATGGTTGAAAATTGGGTTTTAACATAGAAACGAAATTGAAACCATAACTCTGTGTAATACTGTATAGGCTTGCATTTTTCAGTTTGCAGTCCCTTTCGATGTCTTCATGTGTTTAGTCGTAATGATTTAAGCATTGTTATTTTTGCAGATTTTTTAAGTGAATTACAGACAACAGTGTAACAGTTACACAGACAGCGTATGAAAGTATCATACACATAGGCGAGGTCAGTGCGAACCCAAGGAGGGGCACTTAGAGTACAGTGTGTAACCAAGCTGTGTGATCATCGTACAATTCTCCAGTCCTTGTACTGTACTTCTGAAAAACAAATAAACAGGATTTATTTGAATGCCTTCTGTGCCATTTGTCTATGACAAGTACAAAAGTTTGTGGAGCAGCAATAAAAACAGTTGCACAAAGATTTACTAAGTAAAAGGGAAATACCATTACTTGCAGTGTTAATCATGTTGCTGTAAGACTTTTAGATTCTTTTCGATGCTTGTTGTTTTTGAAAACTGTACAATGGCACACATTTTCATACCTTCAGTCTTAAATTGGGTCCATTTCATATGTTGACAATAAGGTCTAATCCATTTATCTAAACGTTGATGGCTCTAAATGCCACTATTCTTTAAATCACAAATCAGGACCCACTGGCATTCTAACATACAGACAGCAGCACACTATAGAGCCTCACATCTACTGCTGAGTTATCTGTGTGGTGGATTTAGATCCGACACTGTTTTATATCAACTGAGCAGATCCCAATAATAAAGTCATGAAAGTCTGAAGCATTCAAAGATTGACTTCTCAGGAGAAGTCTGAATCAAAGGGGTAACAGTAAATTGCATTTCTGTAAATTTGAGTCCAAACTGTCTCTGTGCTGCATTACTTGTATTATCTCCAGAAAAGCATTAACCATGAATACTAAAGGGAGACGTTCAGTTTAGCGGCCTTGTTATTTACCTATTCTATGGTGCCAGTTTTAGTGTGATCGAGTTTTACTAGAGGTGTCTGGAATTCGAACTGCCTCCAACAAGCCCTTTGGAGCTGTACACAGGTTATGAGCTTTTGGCACTGTCGTTAAAAAAGTTTGTACGGAGCTCGCATCTCAAATTCGAACCTGAAGCTATAAACGTGCAGCTTGGCGACCATGTTTTCTGCACGCCTGGTGCGTTGTGAGGCACATGACTATAGGCAGAGTTCCTTCAGCCACTCACAAGTGCAGTAAGATGTCTTACCACACACACTGGAGTGGGTTATTGCGCTTATAAAATGGCTCTATATTTATTATATTAAAAAAAAACGTAAACAATAAGATCTTAAACTTTAAATTAAGTTGTATGTAATGTATTCTTCCGCCTGTGCAAAATAGTTTCCTATACTTTGTTTTTAGAAGCTACAAATTTGCTGGCAAAACTTATTAGGAGTACACTTCTTAAGATGTTTTTAACGAGCAATTTGAATGTATTTTCCTTTAGAGGAATATGAGGAGAGTGTGTTTTGGTGGTGGTTGGTCGTGATGGGGTTAATCCCCAACCTGCCAAAATACATATGAGAATGGCTGGTCTCAAACGAGGTAATTGGTGTGAAGTGAGACCAGCTACATGAAATAAAAAGGGAGCTTGAAGCTGCATTAGGAGGACCACCGGGGAGTTGGTAAGAGAGAAGGGTTGTGTGCGAAGAAAACCAGTGAAGGCTTTTGCCAAGCCTGGTTAATTTAAAGAAAAGCGGTTTTGTTGGGAAAACGGCTTAGCCGTCCCAACCCTTTACTTCAGACAAAAACAAGTTTAGTCTAGGTCTCGAGTGGCGATAGGCGCTTGTTTTGTTATTTGTTTATTTTCGTGTTTAATGTGTGCAACCACGATGAAACTTACAGTTCTGTGTCGGGATGCCAAGGTAATCACAGTTAACTTATGGAATTAACGCTGCAAGAGATAACAATGCATCTGGGGCCTTATTAGAAAGATCAGGCATGTGTACTTTGCTAGCCAAGGAGACTACGGACCTAACAACCTTGACTTGCGTGAAATAGCTCACATCACTCGCTTTTCAAGGTGTGGTATCCAAAGTGTAATCAACAAGTACAGAGAAACATTATCTGTAATTGACAAACCCAGGACTGGAAGACCCACAAAGCTGTCTAACAAGGATGAGCAATACTTGAAGATAATATCCTTAAGGGATAGAAAGAAGACAAGCGTTGAATTGACAACAGAACTGGCAGAAGGCACAGGTGTTGTTGTCCATCCATCAACCGTACAGAGGTCAATCTTGAAATCAGGACTTAAAGGACGAGTTCCTGTAAGAATACCTTTGTTAAGAAAGGGGAACAAGACTAAAAGGCTAAAATATGCAACAGAACAAAGTAATTGGACTATGGATCAATGATCAAAGGTGTTTTGGACTGTTGATGGATGGACAGCGACAACTGTCTACGGACCAGGATTGATTGACATCCTGGTAGGTGGGAACATGAAAACTCACATCAAGGTGGACAGAGCTGACAGCTGACTTAGCAGACAAGCTGCTGTGTGAATGTGCAAGACTGTTTGTTGTTTTTGGTTTGACCCAGGCTGACAGCAGCTAGAAATAATTGTCCCAGTAAACCGTGGACTCGAGTACCTGCAAATTGTGTGCGCCTCCTTCCTTAATTTTCCACGGTACGCTACAATATTAATTTGGCCATTGTAAATTATTTCAGGAACAAAAATGCTAATATTCATTATAAGGCGAAACACAAATAACGCGGTCTGCAATTATGGACCCCGACAACCACGTTATAACAGGTGGCACTGTATTGTGAAAACGTCCGTCAATTAAATCTGGTACAGTTTAATATGCCTTAAAACTTGCTTCTGGTGATTTTACAGTACATGTATACATTTTCTTAGTCATCTGTACTACCATAAATCATTAGCAGTAACACAGGCAGAAGGAAGTTTATTGTTTGTGTTTTTATTTGGAGACCCTAGACCTATGCATTATAATACCCCAGCTTCCACATTCTGACACAAAAGGCACTGAAAAGGTGTTTGTGATTCACACACTGAGATGCCATGTCTCTTTTTGATAAGAGATTTCCTGATAATGTTGATTGAATGTAGGCCTGGAAACCCTGCAATTAGGGGTGGTTTGGTCTGGTTTCTCATGCAGCTGTATCTAAAAACATGAAGGCCATATAAATGAAATTGAATAGAATAAATAACTGGGGGGCACGACATCTTCTTCCTAGTAGACTCGAAATCTATATTGTACTACAGACACCTGTCCTGTTTTAAATACTGCAATCCTTCCCAGTAAGGAGGTGCCACCTACACTTCTTG